>NW_026606171.1:4852500-5022764 GCF_029834395.1 Sorex fumeus | reverse complement strand
ATACACGGCCACGTTCTTAGTGCTCAGCCTGCTCAGTTCCATGTAGGCTGTGTTTGTGGACATGTCTGCAGTGAGTGTGAGTCTGCCCTGGAACTTCGGTGCATAGTTTGTATCACTATTACCAGGATATATGTTTCCCTTCCACTCGAGCCCTTGTCCTGGGGCCTGCTGCACCCAGTTCATCCAGTAGTTGGTGAAGGTGTATCCAGACGCCTTGCAGGATATCTTCACTGATGTTCCAGGTTTTGTCACCTCAGCCCCCAACTGCACCAGCTGCACCTTCGAGTTCACACCTGTGGACAGCAGATAGGAGTGGGTGGGCTCCACTTGACTGGCCCCGTTGCCTCAGCCCAAGGCATGGGGATGCTTACCTGCAGCCACTGCCACAAGGAAGAGAATTCTCTAGGTCCAGTCCATGGTGAGGACCGTGCACTCAAGGGCTTCTGAAGGTGTGGGTGTGCCTGCTGTGTGAGATTGTCAGGACACAGACACATCTGTGTTTAACTCAGTGTCCCTCGTGCAATTTGCATATTCATGAGGATGGAGAAATGATAGCTGAAGGCCTGGTCCAACCTGAGAAGGGGCTGGTGGAAGTCACTGGGTCCATCCTCAAGGGGAGTGAAGAGGTCCACGTTTTGACCCTTGTTTGAGGAGATGAGACCCTGCCCTGTTCCAGGACTCTGCACACAGAGCTCCCCCTCTGGAGGGCCAAGCCCTTTCACTGAGGGCTCCCCACATCTGTATAGTGTGGACACATATAGGCACAACTGAGTTTTGAGGTTATTTCTGGGATCCTGTAACTCCCCAAGCGATACTAAAATGAGAGTACAAAACCATCTTCATGCCCCAGTGGTTTCCATTGGCAACATTAAGAAGTGCAGAAACACCACCTCTATACAGATTTTACTGCCTTATCAACATGATAAATGTTCCTCTCAAAACATAATTATGCACAATTTCTTCGGGTATCCTATACTTAATTTTGGTTTTCCCAAGAAAGCAAAATTTAATTTTGGAGTTTTTAAGCACAGTCCTCCCATTGTTCATCGATTTGCTCGAGCGGACCCAGTAACGTCTCCATCGTGAGACTTGTTGTTACTGTGTTTGGCATATCGAATACATCACGGGTAGCTTGCCAGGCTTTGCCGTGCGGGCGATATACTCTTGGTAGCTTGCCGGGCTCTCTGAGAGGGGTGGAGGAATCGAACTCGGGTTGGCCATGTTAGCTGCGTGCAAGGCAAACGCCCTACCGCTGTGCTATCGCTCTGGCCCCAATTTTTTTTAATTAAATCACCATGAGATACACCATTAAAAAGCTGTTCATGATTAGACTTCAGTCATACTGTATTCGTGTTTCTGAGGAGAAGCTCCTCTCATCTCTGCACCCCTTCAAGCCTACAATTGTGTGCTGTTGGGACTTGGCGCCCCTTGCTACCGGTCCCCATCCTGCAGTTAGAGCCTCTGGGCTTTCAGGGGCATTAACTTCTTGTTATCTCTACCAGAGGATTGAATACTGGAACTTCACTTCAGAAGCTTGTTCACAAATGATATTCTTTTATGCAACTTATGTTTGGGTTTTGAGCCATACCCAGAATTTCTGAGGTCTACTTCTTCCTCTTTGCTCAGGAATCCCTCAAGTAGATGCATCCTAGTAAAATATTGGCAAATCAAATAGTTATATACATATAAAAATTGAGAGTGACATTGAGTGTTCTTTGATGAGATTATGAATAATTCAGTAAAATAAAAATAATATAGACCATCAAACTAAAAGATTATTTGAGTATTACATAAAGATTTTTAAACAAAAATTTATATGAAATTTGCTGTTAATGAAGACCTCAAAATTGACGCAAGAGTGTAACACAACTGCCAACAAGTTTATTCTATAGATGTATTAGTGGAACAAATATAAATAAAAAAGAAATGACTAGGATGAGATTAATAAAGCCTAGCGGCACATATGTTTTGAACTCTGACTTTTTCAGTGATAAAGAAAAGTATTACTTAAAGAAAATTACTTAGAGAAATGCAAGGGGAGAGAGAAAGAGAGAGCTGTGCTCATTAGAGCACATGGGCTTCTCCAAATGGGAAAAATCATTGAGTTCTGATTTCTGGTCAGACATGTTAGAAGTCTGGAAAGCATCTTTCCACCCAGCACACATGAAAATCTGAACAAGTGAAACTCAGAGATTCGCTTTCTGATTTTCAGTGAATACCAGGAAAATAGAGATGGAGAAAGAAGTAAAATGATATTATCTAAAGAAATTTTCTTAAAGAAATTCAATGTTTGTGTGCATGTGTGAGAGAAAGAGAGAGACAGAGACAGTGAGACAGACAGAGAGAAATGGCACAGAATTGACAAGAAAGTGAGATAGCCCACCCACACACAGAATCTGGTCATCTTCATGTGAGCCATCTGTCTCCTTTATTGATCCCTAGTATCGTATATGGGTTCTCTCTCTCTCTCTCTCTCTCTCTCTCTCTCTCTCTCTCTGTCTGTCTAGTCTATGAATTGAATGCAGACACTGAAAGGTTATCATGTATATGTATATCCCTTTAGCTACTTTCAACACTCAGTTCTTGTCCAAAGTGATCATATCTAACTCTTTCTATCATACTGTTCCTTCTCTGTCCTTTGCCCCCCACCCCACGCACAGTTGTAGCAAGATTCCAACCATTGACCAGTTCTTCTGACCCCTGTGTTTTCTAGCCTCTTATTAATTTTATAAAAATGTTTAAATCCCACATAAGAGTGCCATTATTCTATATCCGTTTCTATCCATCTTACTCATTTCACTCCGCCTGATACTTTCCATGTCCTTCCATTTATAAGCGAATTTCAAAACTTAATTTTTCCTGGTGGCTACATAATATTCCATTGCGCAAATGTACTGTATTTTATCCATTTTTCTGTTCTAAGACTTTCAGGTTGTTTTAGATTTGATTCACCTGATCACTTGACTTCCCATTACTCATAAATTTACTCGAATGGGCGCCAGTAACATCTCCATTCATCCCTGTCGCAAGCTATTGTAGCCCAATGGCGTCTGTTTATTTGAGAAACATGAAGAGCCTTAAACCAATCATCCAGGGTCTTGACAAAGAAGTCTGACCATCTCTTAGGTGGGCGGCTACACGGTCTTTTGACGTCCTGTGGAATCCACTTAGTAATGGCTCTAGTCCAGTGGTTGTCTCCAAATCTCATTATGTGTCCAGCCCATCTGATTTTCGACGCCTTGGCAAATGAGACAGCGTCCCTGATTCTTGACTGTCGACAGAGGTTCGGACTCAGAATTCTTTTTCTCATTTGGGTGAACCGTGATACTCCAAGCATAGCTCTTTTGATTCCTCTTTGGGAGACCGGAACAATGTTCTCATTCTGTTTTTGTAGGGTCCAGGTTTCTGAGGCATATGTTAATTCAGGAAGAACAGTAAATAAAACGGGTCTCATTTAGATTTGGTTATTGTGAATAAAATATTGTGATGCAGTAATTATAGGTATGCAAATGTATTTTCAAACTAAAGTTTTGGGTACTTTGGGATTAAAGACTAGAGTGGAATTTCTGGGTCATATAGAAACTCAAATATTAGTATACTGGGCAATATCCTAGTTTTTTCCAAAGAGGTCAATCCTGTTGATATTCTCACCAGCAGAGAACGAGGATTGCCTTTCCACCACATCTATGCTAACACAGAATGTTTTGGTTCTTTGTGATGTATACCCTTCTCCCTGCTATGAGGTAATATCTCATTATTGTTTTGATTTGCATGTGTCTGATAAGTGATGGGGAGAATTTGTTCATAGATTTTTCTGCCTCAAAGTCTACTTTAAGTTGTATCTATTTAAAATCCCCACTTTATATGTTTTTTTATTGTTTTTTACAAGAGCTTTATATATGTTTTATTAATCTTACATCAATTGAGAGGTGGGCAGATACATATATCCAGTTTTTTGGTTTTTTTTTATTCTGGTCAGAATTTCATTGATATTTATTGGGCCATTAAAAACAGATTAAGAACTTCACATTAAGAATTTCACATCGGTACCCATGGCCTAGAATGGAACGAACAGGGTGAGAGACTGTCTGAGTTCATCATGTCGACCAAGACCATCCATGGTAACTCACAGTTCCAGAAGGCAGAATCTAAACGTTGGACATGGGAGTCTCCTGGTGGACGATTCCACAACGAAATAGACCACATCATATTCAATGGACACTTTTGCCTGACCGATGTCTCTGTTGTCCCAAAATTTCGAATGTGATCGGACCACCGTCTCCTTCATGCAAAATTCTACTTCACAGAGCGGGGAGAAAGGGCTGCAAAGTTCAAAAAGAGAACTCCCAGAAAGACCACCAACTGGGAGCTCTTTGGCACTATTGTGGCAACGTGGGAAGATGCCATTGTTGACAACATTGACGAGGCATACGATCGACTGGTTCAGCACCTCCATGATTGTGCGAGGAACGCCAAGAAGGAGATAGCCACAAAAAAAGCCTGTCTTCGAAAACTCTTGAGCTAATTCACCAGCGTGGTTTGGCGCATGCCTCAGGCAACCGCAAGCTAATGTCCGTGCTCGCAAAGCAGTGCAGAGATGCGATCAAGGAAGACCTCAAAGGGAGAAGAGCAGAAGTGCTGGGAAAAGTATTCATAACGCCCTCCTGTGCTTTGCCAACTACAAGACCAAGATGACTGCCCTCCGACGTCCTGATGGATCCATCACATCCTCCAGAACGGCAGTGGAGAAGATTATCCATGACTTCTACTCAAATCTCTTTGATAGCCATGTCCACTTGCCATCATACCAAATTCCACAGGATGGATATGTCGTTCCCAACATTCTCCCTTCCAAAATCCGACACGCCATTTCGTTGGTAAAGAAACAAACAGCACCTGGCCCAGACAAGGTCAGACCTGAACACCTGAAGAACCTGCCATCAGTACTCATCAATACACTGGCTCGGCTCTTCACTCGCTACCTGTCTGAATGCAAGGTTCCATCCCAATGGAAAACCAGCAGGACCGTACTACTGTTCAAGAAGGGAGACTTCCATGACATTGGCAACCATCGCCCGATCTGCCTATTGTCTGTCATCTACAAGTTGTTCACTTGAGTCTTCCTAAATAGGATTGGCAGAACACTAGAAGAAGGACAACTATGCGAGCAAGCCGGGTTCCGCAAAGGATTCAGCACCATCGACCATAAGCACACAATAACCAAACTCATTGAGGTTTCTCGGGAGTTCAAGGTGCCGCTCTGTTTAACGTTCATTGATTTAAAGAAGGCCTTTGATTCTGTTGAGACAGAAGCGGTCTTTGAAGCCCTAGCCAATCAGGGCATTCAAGCCCAATACATCAAGATCCTCCGTGAGCTGTATTGCGGATTCACTACCAGGATCTCACCATTCTACAAAGAAGTGATCGTTGATGTCAAAGTGCTTATGGGGAGGATTTGTGCATTCTCTCTGGTGGAGTCTGTGTTGGGACATGGAAGAGCTTCTTCCTAGATGACCTTCGTCGGGTGTGCTTGGCCTGCCCATGAGCACCTGAACCTGCTCTGCCTTGTGTATAAATCCCCACCCAGAATCTCAGAACCCTGTTCTTGGAGGTAATCACAGAGAAATCGTATCAGTTCTTGAAAGGATTCTTGGTGTGTGTGTGTGTGTGTGTGTGTGTGTGTGTGTGTCTTAGGGGGGTGTGGGTGGAGGCTCAGGACACAAAGTGTTGAAACAAAATACTACTTCTGGTTCTGAGATACACACATTTGATAAAGGTTCAAGTGTTATGAGCAGACAGGGTGTGTCTCTACCCACTCCACACCAAAGAATGGAGTACATTAAGTGTGCTGTGTCCAATAAGTTCACCCCTAATTCCACAGAGCGCCAGAAGACTGAGATAATTATTCACTTAATCACTTAAATCACTTAACTTCCCGTTAAAGGTCGATTTGTTCGAGCGGGTGCCAATAACGTCTCCTTTTGTCCCTGTCGCATGCTAGTGTAGCCCAATGGCGTCTGTTCGCTCTAGGAACATGAAGAGCCTCAAACCGATCATGCATGATCTTGATGAAGAAGTCTGACCATCTGGTAGGTGGGAGGCCACGTGGTCTTTTGACATCCCTTTTTTAGACCTGTCTTTCCTCCCACTAACCATGACTTTCAGGTCTGAAAGGTGCGACTTCAAGTCTTTTTGCACTATTTACTGCTGTCTTCCATTAAAAAATGAAAATCCTATTGAAGATGAAACCCACAGGATGTTAAGTTTGGGGGTATGTATACAAAAACATCCTTCGTAAAGCTATGTATCCACCCGTAATTCATGACAGCGCTTACTGCAATAACCAGGATACGTGGCCAGTGACAAATGGACGGATCAAGAAGTTGTGGTATGTTTACAGGTATCACACATGCACTGTGAAACGCCATGCAACTGTAAGAAAAAAATAGATCTTCTAATTCCTGGCAATTTGGAGGGAGCTGGAAGGTATCGTGTTGAATAAAATAAAAGGGAGAAGAGCAAATGCCAAATGATCTCACTCATCTGTGTTATATAAAGAAAATGGGAGTAGAGAGTATCAAATGATAAGACACCCTTGACCCTGGATTACAGAACTGAGATCGCCAAGCAAGGCCCCCTGTGGAATGGGTAGGAATGGAATGAAGAAGTGGACTTGACGTAGCATAGGGACATTGATGGAGGGTCATTTGTGCTTTGGGGGGCATGAGGTGTGATAATTATATCAAAATCATAATTGTTAATGCTGCTATAAACATGTAATCTAAACTATACATTTTTTAATTTCAATCTTTGAAAATATCACACCAGGAAAAAATTGGGCTTGTATAGTGTAAATGCCTCTGTTGATTGGCTAATCTTGATCCTTTCTCATGAGGGATTACTTAAATAAAAATGCTTTAGAATTGCAAAAAAAAAGAATTAAAAATGAACAAAACCCTAAATAATTTATTTTGTATTTCTCAGTATTAGATACTCCTAGCTAGACAGAAACCCTTTTACAATTTTGTTCTTAAGAGCAGTTTGGGCAGGCGCAATGGAACGGCCTCATGCTGTGCATGTGAGTGCCCCAAGTTCATTTTCCAGTGCCACTATCCTGATACCCTGAGTACTACAGGGAGGACCAGCACACACAGAGAAAGTAAACACGAAGTACTCTCAGGCATGGCCCCCAAAGCAGAGAAAACATCTATTGTCTGTATTTAGATAATAGCAGGTTTTTGTGATGATTAGGAAGTTATCATTTTTATCCCAATTTAGTCATGTGTTATTTTGGATGAGTGTGTGATTTCTAGTAAAACATACTTTCAATCTTGCCTTTATTATTGACATTGAACATATAAAACTGTTCCAGTTCTCTAAGTGAAGAGGACTGAATTTGTGATGTTAAACAGGTGTCTTTGGAAGGTCACCGATACAAGAATGCTGCTCAGTGGGGTCACCACGTGACAGGAGGGATGAATGTAGATTCTAATCTCTACGCCTTCTCTGTCTTGGGAGGAAAGACATGAAATTGAGGTTTATCCAAAATGAGAAGTTCATTACAAGTCATATCTGCTATGGTCTCCATATGGAGAATCAGTGTAAGGAGGTTACCTGGGCTCTGGACTGTGGGATATATCGGGGTGCCAGGAGAGTGGGGCCTCAGGGAGAGCATCGATGCTCTGGGTCCTGCCTCTTGTTCACTGTGAAGGTGTCAGCGCTGCCCATGTCACAGTACCTGGTCTCTCCTCTAAAAGGGCTGAGGAGTGGAGAGGGAATGATGAAAACTGAATGTCCATTTGTGAGTGGATGAGGCATGGGAGGTCAGCCCTTCCCAGAGAGCAGGACTCCAAGGTTTAGGAAGACCAGGTAGAGGCTACATGGTGCAGGTCAGAGGGTAGAGGTCAGTGGCCACAGAGTGTGTGTGTGTGTGACAGCAGAAGGAAGGAACCAGAACACAGCTGAGTGGACACCAGGATTTCTCTTTCCGACAAGCGACCCTTCCCTTGAGACCATAATACCTACAGTGTCATTTTAATTTCTACAAGAGAATAATGTGCTCCTCAAGCCCCAGGAAAGTCATGGTCCTATTAGTAAAAATATCATCATGAGGCAGAGAGTGAGACAAACTTCTTCCAGCCCTCAGTGGCGATGGAGGACTCAGGGCCACAACCCACAGGATAAGGAACCCATACAGTCATCTGAGAGCTGAGAGACAGGTCAGTCCTGATCTCCATAGAAACATGATTCATCTGGTCATGAACAACGTTTCCTCAGGGGAGAGCCCTCAGAGTCTCCTGAGGGCCTGCACCCCTGAAGCTCAGCCTGCTTCCTTCTGCAGGTGGTTTGTGTCTGGGCCCAAAGGGCCTTTCCATCACTGTGTCTTGCACAGTAGTACAGGGCCGTGTCCTCCTCCTTCAAGTTGTTCATTTGCAGAGAAAGCGTGTTCTTGCTGTTGTCTCTGGAGATGGTGAATCGGCCCTTCACAGAGTCGGCATAGTATATATAACTACTTTTACTACTTATGCTTGAGACCCACTCTAGGCCCTTCCCTGGAGCCTGACGGACCCAGCTCATCCCATAGTTGCCAAAGGTGAATCCAGAGACTGCACAGGAGAGTGTCAGGGACCCCCCAGGCTGCACCAAGTCTCCCCCAGACTCCAGCAGCTGCACTTCACACTGGACCCCTGCAAACACAAAGACATCCTGGTCAGGAAAGTCTTCTCTCACAGAGGATCTGCCTCTCCTATCTCTCCCACGCTCCGTGTCTCTGTCGCCCATGAATTACCTCCTAACACAGCCACTAGGAGAAGCCAGCTCAGCCCACATGCCATGTTGGTTCTGTCTGAGTTCAGGATGGAGCCCCTGGGAACTCCTGAACTGATGCCTCTCCTGGAGCTGAGGCTGGGCTGGGCTGTTTTCATCACTGTGGAGAGTCTTATTTGCATGTCCTCCTTCTCTATAAAAAGTTCTCTTTGAACTTTTAGAGAGAAGGAAGGACTCCAGAGCAGGTGAGGGGTTCTGGGGGTGCCTGTGACCAGGAAAAGATTCAGAAACTCTACTATTTCAGTAGGCGATTAATACATGACAACCAATTTAATTGATATACTTTAATGTTTATTTTTAATACAAATCTTATGATGTGTACAGTATTACTTTTATTTAATGATATAATATGACACATAAAAGTTTAGATGGCTTTTACAATGTACTTAGAATATTCGACTCCCTGGTATGTGTTTTACTGGGGCTGGAACGATAGCACAATGTGTAGGGCATTTGCCTTACATGTGGCCAACTTGGGTTTGATTCCTCCATCCCACTAAGAGAGTCTGCCTGCACAGCAGAGCCTGACAAGCTCCTCTTGGCGTATTTGATGTGTCAAAAACAGTAACAATAAGTCTCACAATGAAGATGTTACTGGTGCCTGCTCGAGCAAAATCGATAAACAATGAGAGGACGGTGCTACTACTATTCAAATTATATTTTAAGAGTTGTTCCCTCTGTTTAGACAAAAGTAATCCACTGAGTCACTCACAGTTGTCAATGTTTTGGGAACCAAGTGTTAAGATAGAATCAGGAGTAAGGCTGAATGACTGGATAACAGGATGCTTTGAATTCCACTGTAGGAAGCCCATGTGTTGGCTGTTTTTGTACTTTATCTCAGAGGAAATAGTTCTGGGCTTAAATGTATTTGTCCCAATTACCTAAGACCCTCAGATGTGTAAGAGCTAAGCCCAGACAGACTAAGCTAGAAAATTCACCTAAGGATGTCGTCTCCTGACGATTACTGGTTCTAAGCAGTAACTCTCAATGTGATGGGCATTTGGAGCTATCAGTCCACTAGGGAGTTAGTCCCCTGAGCGCCACCCTTTCTCTCTTTAGTCTGTCTGTCTGTTCATACTCACAGCATCCCACGGTTGGTCTCTGTTCACAAGTATCGTCTCTGTAACTAGAGATGCAGAGGCAGTAGAGGAGGAAGGTTCGACCCCTGCATGTGGTTCATCAGGTTCATTCCCTGCACTTCATGTGGTTTCCGATGCACCTAACAGGACCACTGCATATAGAGCCAGGAATATGCCCAAAGTGGCACAAATGACAAAACTAAACCAACAGGGACATAGACATAGTATGGTGGTAGGGCACTTTCTTTGCACACGGCGAACCCAGGTTCAATCCCCTATGTTCCATGTAGTCAAGAACATTCAAGAGTAGTTCGTGAGTACAGGTCCAGGAAGAAACATGAGCATCACTGGGTCTAGACCTAAAACCAAAACTAAATGAAGAGAAAAACAAAACCAACAATATAAACAAAATATAGACTATACAACTGTCAAGAACTTTTTCCGTGTATTGAGAAAAAGTTGTCTTTATTCTAATTTTGTGTTCACCTGAAGTATGCTGGAACCAGGGTGCACGGAGGTGCATGAAGTGTGATTCTTAACATCAGTTTTGGCTCCATCTATCCTTACCCTGTAAGCATTATTTTGAGTCTGCGCCCTACACAGAATAATGAGTTATAGGACATTTATGTTTCAGAGCACTGACGTATATAGGCAAACCTGTGCAGTGATAATCACACTCAAAACAGTGGATGAACCCCTCACTCCAGTGTTTCCCCTTAACCCATTTTATTCCTCCCCCAACACTTCACCCCTCCCTCAAGCTCTCTGCAGTGCCTCCTGTTTGTGTAAGTGTATGCAGGGTGTGATGACAGAGATTTACTCTCAGTAGCCTTCCACTCTAGGGATATATTATGGGTTTTACTCATGACTAAAGGCGTCATGTATTACTCTCAGTCCTGGGCTTTTAAAATGGGTCACATGAGCTTTCTAAAAGGAGGGAGAAAAATGAGGGAAAGCTATTCCAATCTTACGTGACTATCAAAGAGAAAGCTATAAAAATAATAACAAACAATGAAAGTACCGATTAATACTCACCCTGCCAGTCGAGTATGGGTTAGGAGATTTCTCTAAAGAGTGAAAATAGAGTTTCCATATAAGAAACTGATTCAAGCTAGATACCTTCACCAAAAGGTGAAAATATCAAATTAAGAAGTTATAAGAAAGCATACACTGAAGCATTTGATATACTGACTAGGACATGGAAATGACCCTAATGCTTAAAGTCAGTTTCATGGGTAAGAAGTTGTGGTGTATATACAAAAAGGGATACTGTGCAGTTGTTAAAAATAGAAAAAGAAAAGACAAAATATCAGCGTTCTCTGCAACATGGATGGAACTAGAGACTATCAGATTAAGTAAATTTTGTCAGAGGGAGAAGGACAAATACAGACAATCTTATTCAACTGTGGTACACGGAGAAGAGCGTTAGGGTGGACAGTATCCAATGATAATCGCCCCTGACCACACTCTGGGGTTCCCGAGAGCAGTCAGGTGGGGGTTTAGACCACTGGAAAGAAGATCAAGCACAGGGGCCACAGCAGAGTGTGAGGGTCTGTGGGTATTTGGTACTGGAAGAAGCTCAGGTAGTTTGTGACTCACAAGCATCAATTTTCAGACTATTGTCATCGTGTTCCCTCAGTGAAAGTAAGAAGGGAAGGAGAGAAATCTCTCCTTTCTGTGAAAAGGAATGATCTTGATCAAAGAAAAATCAACACCTGACCTAGCAGGAGAGAACAGTCTCTAGTGGACTCTGAGAAAGGAAGAGAAATAAGCAAATTTGTAATAGGAGAGAAAGCAATTACTAGACCGTATTAAGGGGCTGGAGTGATAGAACAGCGGGTAGGGTGTTTGCCTTGCAGTCGACACGGGTTCGATTCCCAGCTTCCCATATGGTCCCCCCGTAGCACCACCAGAATTCCTGAGTGTATGAGCCAGGAGTAACCCCTGTGAATCATCAGGTGTGACCACCCCCCAAAAAAAAGCAAAAAAAAAAGTATTAAAATGTATTTAGGTAATATATTAAATTTTATTCATATATTTGAACTAAAGAATAAAGAATCCGCCCCCCCTTTACAGCCTCTCTCCCCCCTCTCCCCTTGCCTCCAAGCACATCCCTGGAATCCCTGGATCACAGCACCCCCTGGTGGTCACACGCACCCCTGCAGCTCCCCTGTCTCCTCAGCAGGCTTGTGTCTGGGCTCACAGGGACTTGCCCTCACTGTGTGTATTTTGCACAATAATACAAAGCTGTGTCCTCAGTTACTGAGTTACTCAGTTTTAGGTAAGCTTGGTTCTTGGAGTTGTCCCTGGAAATGCTGACTCGGAACTGAAGAGTCGGTTTATAGTATGTACTTCCATCACTCCATATACCACGAATCCAATCCAGCCCATTTCTGGGGGCCTGGAAGACCCAGCATACACCGTAGTTGGTTACAGAGAATCCGGAGACGAGCAGGTGAGGGTCAGCGTCTCTGAGGGCATCACCAGCCTTGGGCCCGACTCCTGCAGCTGTACCTGGGACAGGACACCAGGGGACAGAGACCCACAGTGAGTCACGGGCTCAGAGACCCCATGCCCACCTTTGAGCCTCTGTCCAGGGCATACTCACATCCGGGAGCTGCCACCAGAAAGAGGAGGAACCATCACTGATGCATGCTCCTGCCCATAAGGTCTATGACCTCAGACACAATGTCAGGGGGAGAGGGAGCCCGAGTGGGGGTGAGTGTGAACGTGTTTTTTTTTTGTTTTTTGGGTCACATCCAGTGATGCTCAGGGGTTACTCCTGGCTCATGCACTCAGGAATTGCTCCTGGAGGTACTCAGGGGACCATATGGGATGCTGGGAATCGAACCTGTGTCGGCCATTTTGGCTGCATGCAAGACAAATGCCCTACCCGCTGTGCTCCAGCCCCGTGAACGTGATTTTAATCCTGGGTCCTGATTGCAGATTTGCATGGGGGAGCCTCTGTAGAGAATGGAGGAGAATTTGGGGAGGCTGGTGTGTGGACTCCCTGGGAGGAGGTGCTGACTGTGGCTCAGAGCACTCAGGCATGTCCCTGGGGCCCTGTGAGAGTCGGACCTCTTCCTCCAGCCCAGGAAACATGCTGAGGAGCTCTCAGGAAACAGGAATTGCTCGGGGGGGAACGGGCAGCTGGAGAGGAGAGTCCCCATATCTCAGGTCCCTGTTGACCAATCCTAGGCACCCAGAGCCTATAGCCTGTAGCCAGGCTTCTGCCCCTCCGTGTCCCTGTGTGATGGCTCCTGTTCTCCCACTGTACGCCCAAAACCTGGGTCCAAACACACACTGTAATTGACTCAGTCAATTCTGACTTATTTTAGTGCAATCACAGGTCAATCAAATTTCAGAGTTTATTCAGACACTTTCCAAGGATGACCATTCCTTCAACTGTAGCAGCATTATTTGTAAGTATACAGGTAGTTGTTAGATGTACATTCTTTCTGATGAAGCGTTTGTGTGAGGACAAGGAAGACGATTATGCCTACGTGACCTTCCTGGTGTGGTTGGCCTGATCAGTAATACCAAAACCTGCTCTGTCCTGTGAACAACTCAGTGTCCAAAAGATGACCACGAACCTCAGGATGCTATTCTTGGTGGTAATCACTGAGGAATCCCGATCCTGTATGATGCTTAGGAAGACCCATTAATGGGTTCTCAGTACATAATTTATTGGGCCCGAGTTCTGGTCCTAATGCAAAGACTCACACATGCTGCAGATGTACAGTGTGCAAGCCCTGAGAAGTGACACCTGAAGTCCCACCCTGACCCCCAAATTCATGGAACCTAGACAAAGCGCGTGTCACATAACTGTACCGCTAATTCCATGATGCATTAGGGGTTTTGATGGGATTACACGGCGCCAGGGGGCCAGGTGGTGGGTGTGACCCCCGCCTACTGGAATGTGGAGGATCTGGGTGGAGGATGCTCAACTCCAATTCGAGTAGGCTTGGAGATCTCGGCCCCGGAACCCGCGTGGCTTTGTCCCTCTGCCAGTACCTTCATGTGTGCGAAGAGTGGTCTCGGCATGGTGGTGGCTGGTCCTGAAGGTCTTCCGCTGCCAGAGCCCTGGTTGGGGCGGGGAGGAAAGCTCAACAAAGACTCAGAGACTATAAAATCCAGCTCCCGGATGAGACCAGTGCAGTCTCCTGCCCCTTCGTCTGGCTGTTCCTCGCCGGGGTCCCTTGGAGGGGAGTGGGTTGAGCTTTCCTCCCCGCCCCGACCAGGGCTCCGGCAGCGGAACACCTCCAGGACCAGCCACCACCATGCCAAGACCACTCTCCACACACATGAAGGTACTGGCAGAGGGACAAAGACACGCGGGTTCCAGGGCCGAGATCTCCAAGCCTACTTGGATTGGAGTTGAGCATCCTCGACCCAGATCCTCCAAATTCCAGTAGGCGGGGGTCACACCCACCACCTGGCCCCCTGGCGCCGTGTAATCCCATCAGCGGCCAAGACTCAAAGACTATAAAATACAGCTCCTGGAATTGTGTGGCCGCATGTGCGGCCGCATTTGCGGCCGCGCGACATCTTATCAGGACATCTTTTTATGACATCTTATTATCTCATTCCTACTTTGGACAAACTTGCAGGCTATCGAATGTAGCCTTCCCACAGGGCAGAGTCTGGCAAACTCCCCGTGGCGTACCAAATATGCCAAATACCAGAACAATGATGGGTCTCATTCTCCTAAAGAGCCTTGAATATAATCTCAGGACTAGGATGAAAGAGACGTTACGGGGGCCTGCTCGAGGCAATCGACGAATAACAGGATGATGAATGATGAATGAAATTAGGGGTTTTAGTTCATTCTAAGGGACAAGAAAGTATGCTCTTAAAATTTCATGTGCAAATGTCAGCATTAGGGGTCAAAGTAATTGAAACACCTATCAAGTTAAACACAATTCTATTAAAATAACACAGAAAGAAATACAAAATCTCAAACAACATGACGATTGAATGGTTCAGTATTACATCTCACATACAGATTGCTCTAATAGGATTAATCACTATCACTATCACCCCGTTGTTCTTCAATTCGCTTGAGCAGGCCCAGTAACGTCCCATTCATCCCTGTCACTTGCAAGTGTAGCTAGATGACATATTGGGGGCTCTTTCAGGGTCAGGGGAATGAGGACAATTCATTGTTACTGTTTTTGACATATTGACGACGCCACGGGTAACTTGGCAGGCTCTGCCGTGCGAGCGGGATACTCTCGGTAGCTTGCTGGGCTCTCCCGGACAGATGGAGGCTTGTGGGGTAGCCTCTAATCACCTTTACAGGTGTTCCTAGTCAGGCATATAGGTGGGTATGATACTCTCAGTAGCCTGCCGGGTTCTCTGAGAGTGAGAACTAGAGAATAAGAGGTCTTCGGGAGCTTGGTTTTATAGTCTCTGGATGGCCGTTGATGGGGTTACACATCATTTGGTGGGTGTAACTGTCTAGCTACTAAGGCCCAGTCCTGAACCGAGCAGGCTTGGAGATCTCAGCCCAAGGTCCCGCACACCTGGGTTCCTCTGCCAGTTCCTCGTCCAAGTGTGTGGAGAGTGGTCTCAGCATGACTTTGCCTGGGTCCCAGAGGTCTTCAGCTGTCAGGGCTCTGCTTGGGGCAGAGAGGGAAATTCAACCCTCCCTCCTCCAAGGGGCCCCGGTGAGAACAGCCGGGCGGGGGGCAGGAGACTCTGCCTTGTTCTTTTCCGGGAGCTTGGTTTTATAGTTGATTAATAGGATTAATAAACATTCTATTATGCAAAGCATGTGAGTCTCTATGGCTCTCTGTCCCCAGGTGTCCTGTCCCTGAGCTGCAAGCCCAGGACGGTGAATCCTCTGAGTTCTGATCTACCTGCACTATCTCTGTGAGCTCCACCACTGGCAGCAGATTCCAGGGTAACTTGATCCCCAGGCCTCAAATATAATCTGGATGGATGGGGAGATGCACAATGATGGGACCATTTCCTAAAGCTACTTCACCAGACCAACAAGGCAGTTTCTTAAATCTGTTAAAACTTGTTTCCAACCACCAACATTAAGTGATGATTTTATAAACATTTTTTTCTTTTTGGGTCACACCCAATGATGTACAGCAGTTACTCCTGGCTCATGCACTCAGGAATTACTCCTGAGGTGCTCGGGGGACCATATGGGATGCTGAGAATCGAACCCAGGTCGACCACATGCAAGGCAAATTTGCCCTACCTGCTGTGCTATCACTCAGGCCAATTATATAAACTTTTGAACATTTTATTTTAAGGATATTAAATAAGATGGATTTTTTTTTGCTTAATGGTACTTGACTCATTTTCTGAGTGTTTCACTCATAGGTGTAGACTAATAAAATATACTGGTTTATCACTAGTAATTTATTACAAACAATGAAAGAAATCAATTAGATATGAATTGAAAGCCTAGATCATTCATTTTGTGTTTTCTCGTTGTGACACACTCCTGGCACCAACTCCCTGTTCTTTGGGGAGCCTAGCAGTCACGCCCAGGTACTGCCCCTGTGCCAGCCATGTAAACTCATTAATGGCCATGATCCGGAGATTACAAATAAATCTTGAAGATCAGCAGCAAACTGCAAAGATGTATCTGGACCTCAAAGTCACCATCATTTAAAAGTTTAACTCCAGCTCTAGCACCCTATTACAAATTTTAGAATTCCTGGATATCTCATACTCTACCCCACTGATGTACAAAGAGTAGTACACCAAATTTTATGCGGTGTAAAATGGAAAGAAACCGATCTCAATCAAAAAGATAATAATAGCACTGAAGGCTTAACTTTTACCAACATGCTATTAATCTCATACAGAGACTCAATAGCTCCAGGGCAAGACACAACAATCTCACACATTTTCCTCTAAGGGTACATTTTGTGATCTTTTTTCACGGATTTTTCATACCAAGCAATACAAAGTAAATTATTTAGGACCTGCTTTGGGGGCAGGTTTGGGTGGTGGTGGTGGAAAAATTCGAAATAATTGTGTGGGAAGGTGTAATGATGGTGAGGTAGGTGTTGGAACAGTTAATGTAATACAGTATTGTGAAACACTTAATAAAAATAAATTAAGAGAATTAGAATCCCTTTGTTAACTGTGGTTGGTGGGTTGTGTATTCGATATGCCAAAACAAGTAACTACAACTGGTCTCATTCACCTGACCCTAAAGGCTTCACTGACATGGCAGCACTGAGAAGGATGAGAAAGGAGAGGCCAACAAAATCTCAAGGCCGAACTAGGCTGCCACAACGGAGGAAGACAAAAATGATCGTCTGTACTTTCAATGCACGCATGCTAGCATCAGATATATCCATCGAGGACCTTATGGTACAAGCGCGAATGATCAAGTACGACATCATTGGTGTGACGGAGACAAGAAGGCATGAATCTCACCATGCCGTTTTCGACACTGGAGAAGAATTTTTCCTCAGAACATGCAATAAAAGAGGTGTCGGAGGCATCGCTTTCCTTGTCAACACAAACTTGGCCAAGAGCATTGATTCATTCGAATGCCTAACAACCTGAATCGGACATTTACATTTGAATAGATGTGGCTCACTGCCTGTAGTTTCTATCTTCGTTGTCTATGCACCAACATCTCATTATGATGAAAGAGAAATGAAGACGTTCTACATGGAGCTGGAGAAGTTCTATAAAGAGGACCACACCTTCTACAAGATCATCGTGGGTGATTTTAATGCGAAGATATGACCGAGAAGATCAGCTGAAGAACTTCACATCGGGACCCATGGCCTAGAATGGAATGAACAGGGTGAGAGACTGTCTGAGTTCATCATGACAACCAAGACCATCCATGGAAACTCACAGTTCCAGAAGGCAGAATTTAAACGTTGGACATGGGAGTCTCCCGGTGGACGATTCCACAACGAAATAGACCACATCATATTCAATCGATGGTTTTGCCTGAACGATGTCGTTGTTGTCCCAAAATTTCAAACGGGATCGGACCACTGTCTCCTTCGTGCAAAATTCTACTTCACAGAGAGGGGAGAAAGGGCTGCAAAGTTCAAAAAGAGAACTCCCAGAACGACCACCAACTGGGAGCTCTTTGGCACTATCGCGGCAACATGGGAAGATACCATTGTTGACAACATTGACATGGAATATGATCGACTGGTTCAGCACCTCAATGAATTTGTGAGGAACGCCAAGAGAGAGATAGCCACAAAAAAACGCATGTCTTCGAAAACTCTTGAACTAATTCGCCAGCGTGGTTTGGCGCAGGCCTCAGGCAACCACAAGCTAACGTCCGTGCTCGCAAAGCGGTGCAGAGATGCGATCAAGGAAGACCTCAAAGAGAGAAGAGCAGAAGTACTGGAGATGCGGCAGAAGCTGGGAAAAGTATTCGTTACGCCCGCCTGTCCTTTCCCAACTACAAGACCAAGATGACTGACCTCCGACGTCCTGATCGATCAATCACATCCTCCAGAACGGCAATGGAGAAGATTATCCATGACTTCAACTCAAATCACTTCGATAGCCATGTCCACTTGCCGACATACCAAATTCCACAGGATGGATATGTCGTTCCCAACGTTCTCCCTTCCGAAATACGACACGCTATTTCGTCGGTAAAGAAACAAACAGCACCCGGTCCAGACAAGGTCATACCTGAACACCTGAAGAACCTGCCATCAGTACTCATCAATACACTGGCTCGGCTCTTTACTCGATACCTGTCTGAATGCAAGGTTCCATCCCAATGGAAACCCAGCAGGACCGTACTACTGTTCAAGAAGGGAGACATCCATGACATTGGCAACTATCGCCCGATCTGCTATTGTCTGTCATTTGCAAGTTGTTCACTCGAGTCATCCTAAATAGGATTGGCAGAACACTAGATGAAGGACAATCATCTGAGCAAGCCGGGTTCCGCAAAGGATTCAGCACCTTCGGCCATATCCACACAATAACCAAACTCATTGAGGTTTCACTGGAGTTCAAGATGCCGCTCTGTTTAACGTTCATTTATTTAAAGAAGGCCTTTGATTCTATTGAGATGGAAGCAGGCATTGAAGCCCTAACCAATCAGGGCATTGAAGCCCAATACATCAAGATTCTCCGTGAGCTGTATTGCGGATTCACTACCAGGATCTCACCATTCTACAAAGAAGTGATCTTTGATGTCAAGAGAGGGTTTCGTCAGGGTGATACCATTTCACCGAAACTCTTCAGTGCCACCCTCAAGACCATCATGCGACGACTGGAATGGGAAGGAATGGGAGTGAAGATAGATGGTTGGCAACTACACCACCTCCGCTTTGCTGATGACATTGTTTTAATAACACCAAACATCAGCCAAGCAGCACAAATGCTGGCCGACTTTGACCGTGAGTGTGGAAAGGTAGGACTACAGCTGAATCTTACGAAGACAATGTTTATGAGAAACAGCCTCGTTCCTGATGCCCCATTCACTCTCAACGGAACGACCATCTCCGAATGCATCAGCTATGTGTACCTAGGTCGAAAACTCAACATGACAAATGACCTGGCACCCGAGCGGTGCAGGAGGAAGAGAGCGGCTTGGAACGCCTTCAAGAACATCGAAAAAATAGCTAAGAGGACGAAGAACCTCCGGCTCCGGGCACATCTCTTTGATTCCACTGTTCTTCCTGCATTAAAATATGCCTCAGAGACCTGGGCCCTACGCAAACAGGATGAGAACACTATTTGGATCTCCCAAAGAAGAATAGAAAGAGCTATGCTTGGAATATCACGTTTCACTCAAAGGAGAGAAAAAATTCGGAGTTCCGACATCCGTCGACGATCAAGAATCAGGGACACTGTCTCATTTGCCAAGGTGTCAAAAATCAGATGGGCTGGTCACGTAATGAGATTTAAAGATGACCGCTGGACTAGAGCTGTTACTGACTGGATTCCACGGGATGTCAAAAGACCGCTTGACTGCCCACCTACCAGATGGTCAGACTTCTTCATGAAGATCATGAACGATCGGTTTGAGGCACTTCATGTTCCCAGAGCGAACAGATGCCATTGGGCTACACTAGCATGCGACAGGGACAAATGGAGGCGTTACTGGCGCCCGCTCGAGCAAATCGACGACTAACGGGAAGTTAAGTGATTAAGTGAAGAGAATTTGAAATACTATTTAATTTGTCTTTTATAGCAATTTGTTAAGGCTCAATGAAATGCTTTGTATGTGATTGTCCCAAGTTTATTTTACAGTAGGAGCAATTGATACCTGAGCACTACAAGTGAAACCAGGAAAGAGACAGGAAGTAAACACAAGTACCCAGCTGTGTTCCCCAAATCAAAGAACATCACATATTGCCCATATTTGGAGAAAGTTATTTTAACATAATGATTAGATATCCATCAATTAAAATTATTTTTATTTTATAAATGGTTCAGAATATTTGATTACATTTAAAATTCAAACACCAATCCCAATATCATTACATCTTCCCATCACCATATTTCGGATGTTTCCATCCAGAACCCAAATACCTGCCCCAAAGCAGAACCAAGATAATATATTTTGTTTTGTCTGTTATGAGAAACCACTGAAAATTCTACAAGTATCCTTAGTGATATTCATTAATTTTATCCTAATTTATTCATTTGCTCCCTTGGTTGATAGCGTGATTTCTATTACAAAACACATTTCAGTCTTTGTTTTTTGTTGATACTGAACTTTTAAAAGTCTTTCAGTTTCCTAAGTCAAATCCTCATGATGTATTTGCCATGTTTAACACGTGGCTTGGGAAGGTTGCCCAGAGGAGTGCTGCTTTAGTGGGGTCACCAATGCTGAGAGGGAGGAATTCAGACTCTAATCCCTGAATTTCAGTGTCTCAGGAGGGGAGACTGGAGAATGAGGGTGATCCACAGACAATTTCAGTAAGAGTCTTACCCGCGAGAGGCTCTGAGAATTCAGAATATGAGGTTCGGTGGGCTCTAGATTGTGATTTTCAGGAAATATGGGACGAATTAAGGCTAATATCTGGTCCCTCTGAAGCAGAAATGTAGGTATGTCTCTGTGTGTTTGTTAGAGAGAGTGTGTGTGCGTGTGTGCATGTTTGTGTGTGGTTGTTGTGAGGAACAGGTCTAGATAGCTTTTTCAGATCAGCTTTACAGGAGCCCGTATTGCAAATTAACTGGTTGTTTTTGCCCCTGAGCAAGGAATTCAGATACAGGTACTCAAGTTGCAAGTCATGAGAAGGGTGGGGATCAGATCAGATAATTGGATGTCTTTCACAAGACTCATGTTGCAAGACCCAGGACTTCCCTGAAAACCAGGACGTTCCTAAGCACTGACACAGATGCTGATCTTTAAACTATAGGCTAAGAAGTGATGCACCCTTAATTGGATTGGTTAGGAAAGTATTTGTTATTACAAATTTATTGGCTCTGAAATGCGCGGGCTCTGTTGTAACGGTCGGTAAAGGCCTATATAAGATCTCTTTTGGAGAAGATCGGGATCTTTACCCAACCTGGCAGACCTGCGCATCTGTGTAGGCGGTTGGATCCTGGCTAGCCAGTCTTACAATAAACCCTGCTTGCTATCTGCAGTCTCCGGAGTCTCTTTTTTGTTAGAGGGAGATTTCGATCTGCACCCTAACATTTGGAAGCCCCGCTGAGATCTCCCGAAGGCAAATGGGCCCAGAAAGCGGGTTTTGAAATGGCCTTAAAATTCTGGGGAATATTCCATCTGTTTTCTTGGGGGATGGTGTCCCCTTCTGAACCACGGTAGGGAAGTGGCCAACCTTGACTGGGAGGACTTGAGGAACATAGGGTTTCCTCGGGTCCTCATCTGTTATCCTAGGATAAGGAGGACGTATTTTCTGGGTCTTCATCTGTTCTGGAGGCCTCATCTGTTCTGGAAAACCCGGCACCAGGAGAAGACTTGGAAGAACTAAACCCTCCACTTAATCACACTTAATCACTTAACTTCCCGTTAGTCGTCGATTTGCTCGAGCGGGCGCCAGTAACGTCTCCATTTGTCCCTGTCGCGTGCTAGTGTAGCCCAATGGCATCTCTTCGCTCCGGGAACATGGAGGGCCTCAAACCGATCGTTCATGATCTTGACAAAGAAGTCTGACCATCTGGTAGGTGGGCGGCCACGCGGTCTCTTGACATCCCGTGGAATCCAATCAGTAACAGCTCTAGTCCAACGGTCGTCTTTAAATCTCATTACGTGACCAGCCCATATGATTTTCGACACCTTGGCAAATGAGACAGCGTCCCTGATCCTTGATCGTCGACGGATGTCAGAACTCCGGATTCGTTCTCTCATTTGAGTGAAACGTGATATTCCAAGCATAGCTCTTTCTATTCTTCTTTGGGAGACCTGAATGGCGTTCTCATCTTGTTTGCGTAGGGCCCAGGTCTCTGAGGCATATGTTAATGCAGGAAGAACAGTGGAATCAAAGAGATGTGCCCGGAGCCGGAGGTTCTTCGTCCTCTTAGCTATTTCTTCGACGTTCTTGAAGGCGTTCCAAGCCGCTCTCTTCCTCCTGCGCAGCTCGGGTGCCAGGTCATTTGTCATGTTGACCTCTCGACCTAGGTACACATAGCTGTTGCATTCGGAGATGGTGGTTCCATTGAGAGCGAATGGGGCGTCAGGAACAAGGCTGTTTCTCATAAACATTGTCTTCGTAAGATTCAGCTGTAGTCCTACCTTTCCACACTCACGGTCAAAGTCGGCCAGCATTTGTGCCGCTTGGCTGATGTTTGGTGTTATTAAAACAATGTCATCAGCAAAGCGGAGGTGGTGTAGTTGCCGACCATCTATCTTCACTCCCATTCCTTCCCATTCCAGTCGTCGCATGATGTTCTCGAGGGTGGCACTGAAGAGTTTTGGTGAAATGGTATCACCCTGCCGCGCCCCTCTCTTGACATCAACGATCACTTCTTTGTAGAATGGTGAGATCCTGGTAGTGAATCCGCAATACAGCTCACGGAGGATCCTGATGTATTGGGCTTGAATGCCCTGATTGGCTAGGGCTTCAATGACCGCTTCCGTCTCAACAGAATCAAAGGCCTTCTTTAAATCAATGAACGTTAAGCAGAGCGGCATCTTGAACTCCCGAGAAACCTCAATGAGTTTGGTTATCGTGTGGATATGGTCGATGGTGCTGAATCCTTTGCGGAACCCTGCTTGCTCACATGGTTGTCCTTCATCTAGTGTTCTGCCAATCCTATTCAGGATGACTCGAGTGAACAACTTGTAGATGACAGACAATAGGCAGATCGGGCGATAGTTGCCAATGTCATGGATGTCTCCCTTCTTGAACAGTAGTACGGTCCTGCTGGTTTTCCATTGAGATGGAACCTTGCATTCAGACAGGTAGCGAGTGAAGAGCCGAGCCAGTGTATTGATGAGTACTGACGGCAGGTTCTTCAGGTGTTCAGGTCTGACCTTGTCTGGGCCGGGTGCTGTTTGCTTCTTTACTGACGAAATGGCGTGTTGGATTTCGGAAGGGAGAATGTTGGGAACGACATACCCATCCTGTGGAATTTGTTATGTCGGCAAGTGGACATGGCTATCGAAGAGATTTGAGTAGAAGTCATGGATAATCTTCTCCATTGCCGTTCTGGAGGATGTGATGGATCCATCAGGACGTCGGAGGGCAGTCATCTTGGTCTTATAGTTGGCGAAGGACAGGCGGGCGTTACGAATACTTTTCCCGGCTTCTGCCGCATCTACCAGTACTTCTGCTCTTCTCTCTTTGAGGTCTTCCTTGATCGCATCTCTGCACTGCTTTGCGAGCTCGGACGTTAGCCTGCGGTTGCCTGAGGCATGCGCCAAACCATGCTGGCGAATTAGCTCAAGAGTTTTCGAAGATAGGCGACTTTTTGTGGCTATCTCTCTCTTGGCATTCCTCGCACATTCATGGAGGTGCTGAACCAGTCGATCGTATTCCTCGTCAATGTTGTCAACAATGGCATCTTCCCATGTTGCCGACAAAATCTCAAGGCCGACCTAGGCTGCCACAACGAAGGAAGACAAAAATGATCGTCTGTACTTTCAATGCACGTACGCTAGCATCAGATGCATCCATCGAGGACCTGATGGTACAAGCGCGAATGATCAAGTACGACATCATTGGTCTGACCGAGACAAGAAGGCACGAATCTCACCATGCTGTTTTCGACACTGGAGAAGAATTGTTCCTCGGAACATGCGATAAAAGAGGTGTTGGAGGCGTTGGTGTCCTTGTCAACACAAACTTGGCCAAGAGCATTGATTCATTCGAATGCCTAACAACCCGAATCGGACGTTTACATTTGAATAGATGTGGCTCACTGCCTGCAGTTTCTATCTTCGTTGTCTACGCACCAACATCTCATTATGATGAAAGAGAAATCGAGAAGTTCTACATGGAGCTAGAGAAGTTCTATAAAGAAGACCACACCTTCTACAAGATCATTGTGGGTGATTTTAATGCCAAGATAGGACCGAGAAGATCAGCTGAAGAACTTCACATCGGAACCCATGGCCTAGAATGGAACGAGCAGGGTGAGAGACTGTCTGAGTTCATCATGTCGACCAAGACCATTCATGGTAACTCACAGTTCCAGAAGGCAGAATCTAAACGATGGACATGGGAGTCTCCCGGTGGACGATTCCACAACGAAATAGACCACATCATATTCAATCGACGGTTTTGCCTGACTGATGTCGCTGTTGTCCCAAAATTTCGAACGGGATCGGACCACCGTCTCCTTCGTGCAAAATTCTACTTCACAGAGCGGGGAGAAAGGGCTGCAAAGTTCAAAAAGAGAACTCCCAGAACGACCACCAACTGGGAACTCTTTGGTACTATTGCGGCAACATGGGAAGATGCCATTGTTGACAACATTGACGAGGAATACGATCGACTGGTTCAGCACCTCCATGAATGTGCGAGGAACGCCAAACCCTCCAGAGGTGAAAAATCACGTGCACGCCCTTTGGGCAAATTCGGGAATCCCAGTGTGATCGTGTTGAGTGGGGTGCACACCCGTGTGACAGAAGGACCGGTCGGAGAGAGTGCAGGAGTGTAATCTGTGCGTGTGTCCTTAGAGTGTGTATTTGTCATATTATCTTCCTCTTAGTTCTGTTTATTAAGATTGTTTAATATGGGTCAGAATCAATTGACCCCCAAAGCCTTAATTCTTAGCCACTTCTCAGAGGTTCAAAGGAAAGCCCAGAATATGGGCCTCATGATAAAGAAAGGTAAGTTCGATATTTATTGTTCATCAGAGTGGCCTGCTTTCGGGGTGGACTGGACCCCGCAAGGTTCCTTTTCACAGAACCTTGTGACAAGGGTAAAAAAGTCATTACCCGCCCAGGAGCCCATGGCCATCCCGATCAACTCCCTTATGTCCTTATGTGGGAATTTCTCCTAGAAGAACCTCCCAATGGCTCCGTCCCTTCTTAGCCTTCTCGCCTCTCCCTCCCCCTCTCGTTGCTCCTCCAGCGCCTGTTTCCCCCTTCTGTTGCTCCTCCGGCGCCTGTTCTTCCAGCCTTTTGGGATTCCGCCGCCTGTCCTATCTTGGCCCTTCAGAAGGAGGCTGAGAAAGAGGTTCATGCTAAGGCAGCAACGGCCCTAAGGGGCGCTGCAGCCTGCCTCCTGAAGCCACTGGAAAAGGAGATCCGAGATAAGGCTGCTGAGGTCATTGAAGCAATCATAACCCCTTCCTGGGAACCCAATCCTTCACCCCCGGTCCTCTTTGACTCGCTTTATCCTCCCCTCATAGACCTGGACACTGAGGTAAGACCTCCTCCTTATGTCCCAATTCCTGACACGGCAGCAGCCCCCTGGTCCAGCTGCACAATCCACTTAGGATGTCAGCCCCAGTCGATGGCTTCGTCCACGTGGAAACCTCTGGCCTAAGGAAGGAGATCCTGTCTCTAGTTCCGGAACAGGCCCTGATCCTGTTTTTTTGTTCCCTGTGCAAGCAATTGGCCACCCAGGTGGCCACCAATATCAGTATTGGCCATTTTCATCTAGCGATCTATATAATTGGAAAATCCAGAACCCTCCTTTTTTTCCTGTGGATTTAGAATCTCAGATGTCTCGTGGAGTCATCATGAATACCCACTGTCCCACATGGGACAACTGCCAGCAACTCATCTGAACTCTCTTCACGACTGAGGAGAGGGAGCGCATCCTCGTTGAAGCTTGAAAGAACGTGGCGGGAAATGATGGGCGGCCCACCATCCTATCTGACCTCATTGATGTGGTGTTCCCCATAAGTCAACCTAACTGGGATTTTGGGACGGCAGAAGGTAGGGAGCATCTCCGAGTATACCGCCAGATTCTCATGGCCGGTCTTTGACCGGCCGCTAGACAGCCCACGAATTTCACCAAGGAAAAAGCTGTTGTCCAAGGGGAAACAAAACACCCAGCTGCATTTCTTGAGAGATTGTACTATGCCTACCGGCAGTATACACCCATTGATCCGGAGGCTGACCTACACCGCTCAGCAGTGTTGCTCTCCTTCATTAGCCAGGCAGCCCCTGACATAAGAAGGAAATTAAATTCCCGGGAAAACCTGGGTATCATGACCCCACAGGAAATGCTGCATGTTGCCGAGAAGATATACAACTCTAGGGAGAGTAAGGAAGAAAAAGAGGTTCAGTTAAGGTAGGAGGACAGAGACAGGCAGGAGAGACAGAGAAAGGAGGATCAGGAATTCCGGGCTAGGGAAAATCGGAAGAATCAGAAAGAATTTACTAGGATCCTTTTGGCAAGCTCCAGGAGCACCAGGGCAGGAGTCCGGACATAGAGTGAGGGGTGGCGGGTGGCTCGGCGTGGCCCGGACACTACCTCCACTACCCAGCAGCCTCCACACTCCAGAATACTTTTCGGACCTGCGCAACACATCATAAGACACTAAAAACCCATCTTCCGAAATGGCCATATCATATTTGATAGGGTTCAAATATGGTAAAACCTACGAGGGCAATTAGAGGTCGCCCCAAAAGCCTCTATCCCTCTCGGAAAGACTGGCAAGCTACCGAGAGTATTCTGCCCGCATGGAAGAGCCTGGCAAGCTATCTGTTGTGTATTCAATATGCCAAAACCAGTAATTACAACAGGTCTCATCCACCTGACCCTGAAGGCTTCACCGACATCGCAACACTGAGAAGGATGAGAAAGGAAAGGCCGATTAAATCTCAAGGTCGAACTAGGCTGCCACAACGAAGGAAGACAAAAATTATCGTCTGTACTTTCAATGCACGTATGCTAGCATCAGATGCATACATCGAGGACCTCATGGTACAAGCACAAAAGATCAAGTACAACATCATTGGTCTGACCGAGACAAGAAGGCACGAATCTCACCATACCGTTTTCGACACTGGAGAAGAATTGTTCCTCAGAACATGCAATAAAAGAGGTGTCGGAGGCGTCGGCGTCCTTGTCAACACAAACTTGGCCATGAGCACTGATTCATTCGAATGCCTAACAACCGGAATCAGACGTTTACATTTGAATAGATGTGGCTCACTGCCTGTAGTTTCTATCTTCGTTGTCTACGCACCAACATCTCATTATGATGAAAGAGAAATAGAGAAGTTCTGCATGGAGCTGGAGAAGTTCTATAAAGAAGACCACACCTTCCACAAGATCATTGTGGGTGACTTTATTGCCAAGATAGGACCGAAAAGATCAGCTGAAGAACTTCACATCGGGACCCATGGCCTAGAATGGAACGAACAGGGTGAGAGACTGTCTGAGTTCATCATGACAACCAAGACCATCCATGGTAACTCACAGTTCCAGAAGGCAGAAACTAAACGTTGGACATGGGAGTCTCCCGGTGGACGATTCCACAACGAAATAGACCACATCATATTCAATCGACGGTTTTGCGTGACCGATGTCGCTGTTGTCCCAAAATTTCGAATGCGATCCGACCACTGTCTCCTTTGTGCAAAATTCTACTTCACAGAGCGGGGAGAAAGGGCTGCAAAGTTTAAAAAGAGAACCCCCAGAATGACCACCAACTGGGAGCTCTTTGGCACTATTGCGGCAACAAGGGAAGATGCCATTGTTGACAGCATTGACGAGGAATACGATCAACTGATTCAGCACCTCCATAATTGTGCGAGGAATGCCAAGAAAGAGATAACCACAAAAAAAGTCTGTCTTTGAAAACTCTTGAGCTTATTCGCCAATGTGGTTTGGCACATGCTTCTGGAAACCGCAAGCTAACATCCGACCTCGCAAAGCAGTGCACAGTGGCAATCAAGGAAGACCTCAAAGAGAGAAGAACAGAAGTGCTGGTAGATGCAGCAGAAGCCGGAAAAAGTATTCGTAATGCCCGCCTGTCCTTCTCCAACTAGAAGACCAAGATGACTGCCCTGCGACGTCCTGGTGGATCCATCACATCCTCCAGAATGGCAATGGAGAAGATTATCCACGCTATTACTCAAATCTCTTCGATAGCCATGCCCACTTGCCGACATACCAAATTCCACAGGATGGATATGTTGTTCCCAACGTTCTCCCGTCTGAAATCCGACATGCCATTTCATCAGTAAAGAAACGAACAGCACCCTGCACAGACACGGTCAGACCTGAACACCTGAAGAACCTGCCGTCAGTACTCATCAATACACTGGCTCGGCTCTTCACACACTACCTGTCTGAATGCAAGGTTCTGTCCCAATGGAAAACCATCAGGACCGTACTACTGTTCAAGTAGGGAGACATCCATGACATTGGCAACTATCGCCCTACCTGCCTCTTGTCTGTCATCTACAAGTTGTTCACTTGAGTCATCCTAAATAGTATTGTCAGAACACTAGATGAAGGACAACCGTGCGAGCAAGCCGGGTTCCGCAAAGGATTCAGCACCATCGACCATATCCACACGATGACCAAGCTCATTGAGGTTTCCCGGGAGTTCAAGATGCCGCTCTGTCTAATGTTTATTAAAGAAGGCCTTTGATTCTGCTGAGATGGAAGCGGTCATTGAAGCCCTACCCAATCAGGGAATTCAAGCCCAATACATCAAGATCCTCCGTGAGCTGTATTGCGGAATCACTACCAGGATCTCACGATTCTTCACTTCACTTCACTTAACTTCCCGTTATTCGTCGATTTGCTTGAGCGGGCGCCAGTAACGTCTCCATTTGTCCCTGTCGCGTGCTAGTGTAGCCCAATGGCATCTCTTCGCTCCGGGAACATGGAGGGCCTCAAACCGATCGTTCATGATCTTGACAAAGAAGTCTGACCATCTGGTAGGTGGGCGGCCACGCGGTCTCTTGACATCCCGTGGAATCCAATCAGTAACAGCTCTAGTCCAACGGTCGTCTTTAAATCTCATTACGTGACCAGCCCATATGATTTTCGACACCTTGGCAAATGAGACAGCGTCCCTGATCCTTGATCGTCGACGGATGTCAGAACTCCGGATTCGTTCTCTCATTTGAGTGAAACGTGATATTCCAAGCATAGCTCTTTCTATTCTTCTTTGGGAGACCTGAATGGCGTTCTCATCTTGTTTGCGTAGGGCCCAGGTCTCTGAGGCATATGTTAATGCAGGAAGAACAGTGGAATCAAAGAGATGTGCCCGGAGCCGGAGGTTCTTCGTCCTCTTAGCTATTTCTTCGACGTTCTTGAAGGCGTTCCAAGCCGCTCTCTTCCTCCTGCGCAGCTCGGGTGCCAGGTTATTTGTCATGTTGACCTCTCGACCTAGGTACACATAGCTGTTGCATTCGGAGATGGTGGTTCCATTGAGAGCGAATGGGGCGTCAGGAACAAGGCTGTTTCTCATAAACATTGTCTTCGTAAGATTCAGCTGTAGTCCTACCTTTCCACACTCACGGTCAAAGTCGGCCAGCATTTGTGCCGCTTGGCTGATGTTTGGTGTTATTAAAACAATGTCATCAGCAAAGCGGAGGTGGTGTAGTTGCCGACCATCTATCTTCACTCCCATTCCTTCCCATTCCAGTCGTCGCATGATGTTCTCGAGGGTGGCACTGAAGAGTTTTGGTGAAATGGTATCACCCTGCCACACCCCTCTCTTGACATCAACGATCACTTCTTTGTAGAATGGTGAGATCCTGGTAGTGAATCCGCAATACAGCTCACGGAGGATCCTGATGTATTGGGCTTGAATGACCTGATTGGCTAGGGCTTCAATGACTGCTTCCGTCTCAACAGAATCAAAGGCCTTCTTTAAATCAATGAACGTTAAGCAGAGCGGCATCTTGAACTCCCGAGAAACCTCAATGAGCTTGGTTATCGTGTGGATATGGTCGATGGTGCTGAATCCTTTGCAGAACCCTGCTTGCTCACATGGTTGTCCTTCATCTAGTGTTCTGCCAATCCTATTCAGGATGACTCGAGTGAACAACTTGTAGATGACAGACAATTGGCAGATCGGGCGAAAGTTGCCAATGTCATGGATGTCTCCCTTCTTGAACAGTAGTACGGTCCTGCTGGTTTTCCATTGAGATGGAACCTTGCATTCAGACAGGTAGCGAGTGAAGAGCCGAGCCAGTGTATTGATGAGTACTGACGGCAGGTTCTTCAGGTGTTCAGGTCTGACCTTGTCTGGGCCGGGTGCTGTTTGCTTCTTTACTGACGAAATGGCGTGTCGGATTTCGGAAGGGAGAACGTTGGGAACGACATACCCATCCTGTGGAATTTGGTATGTCGGCAAGTGGACATGGCTATTGAAGAGATTTGAGTAGAAATCATGGATAATCTTCTCCATTGCCGTTCTGGAGGATGTGATGGATCCATCAGGACGTCGGAGGGCAGTCATCTTGGTCTTATAGTTGGCGAAGGACAGGCGGGCGTTACGAATACTTTTCCCGGCTTCTGCCGCATCTACCAGTACTTCTGCTCTTCTCTCTTTGAGGTCTTCCTTGATCGCATCTCTGCACTGCTTTGCGAGCTCGGACGTTAGCTTGCGGTTGCCTGAGGCATGCGCCAAACCACGCTGGCGAATTAGCTCAAGAGTTTTCGAAGATAGGCGACTTTTTGTGGCTATCTCTCTCTTGGCGTTCCTCGCACATTCATGGAGGTGCTGAACCAGTCGATCGTATTCCTCGTCAATGTTGTCAACAATGGCATCTTCCCATGTTGCCGCAATAGTACCAAAGAGTTCCCAGTTGGTGGTCGTTCTGGGAGTTCTCTTTTTGAACTTTGCAGCCCTTTCTCCCCGCTCTGTGAAGTAGAATTTTGCACGAAGGAGACGGTGGTCCGATCCCGTTCAAAATTTTGGGACAACAGCGACATCAGTCAGGCAAAACCGTCGATTGAATATGATGTGGTCTATTTCGTTGTGGAATCGTCCACCGGGAGACTCCCATGTCCATCGTTTAGATTCTGCCTTCTGGAACTGTGAGTTACCATGAATGGTCTTGGTCGACATGATGAACTCAGACAGTCTCTCACCCTGTTCGTTCCATTCTAGGCCATGGGTTCCGATGTGAACTACAACTGGTCTCATTCACCTCACCATTCTACAAAGAAGTAATCATTGATGTTAAGAGAGGGTTACGGCAGGGTGATACCATTTCACCAAATCTCTTCAGTACCACCGTTGAGAACATTATGCGACAATTGGAATGGGAAGGAATGGGAGTGAAGGTAGATATTTGGCAACTACACCACCTCCGCTTTGTTGATGACATTGTTTTAATAACACCAAACATCAGCCAAGCGGCACAAATGCTGGTCGACTTTGACCGTGAGTGTGGAAAGGTAGGACTACAGCTGAATCTTACGAAGACAATGTTTATGAGAGACAGCCTCGTTCCTTACGCTCCATTAGCTCTCAAGGAAACGACCATCTCCGAATGCAACAGCTACGTGTACCGAAGTAGAGACGTCAACATGACAAATGACCTGGCACCCGAGCTGTGCAGGAGGAAGAGAGTGGCTTGGAACGTTATCCATAACGTCAAAGAAATAGCTAAGAGGACGAAGAACCTTCGGCTCCAGGCACATCTCTTTGATTCCACTGTTCTTCCTGCATTAGCATATGCCTCAGAGACCTGGGCTCTAAGTAAACAGGATAAGAATGCTATTCGGGTCTTCCAAAGAGGAATTAAAAGAGCTATGCTTGGAATATCACATTTCACTCAAATGAGAGAAAGAATCCGGAATTCTGACATCCGTCGACGATCAAGAATCAGGGACGCTGTCTCGTTTGCCAAGGTGTCGAAAATCAGATGGGCTGGTCACATAATGAGATTTAAAGACGACCACTGGACTAGAGCTATTACCGACTGGATCCCACGGATGTCAAAAGATCGCGTAGCCGCCCACCTCCCAGATGGTCAGACTTCTTCATCAAATTCATGAACGATCGATTTGAGGCTCTTCATGTTCCCAAAGCGAACAGATGCCACTGGGCTACACTAACACGCGACAGGGACAAATGGAGACGTTACTGGCACCCGCTCACGCAAATCGACGACTAACGGGAAGTTAAGTGATTAAGTGATTAAGTATTATCACAATATTCTCAAAGTGGTGTGGAACACTGAGGTGATTGATAGACTCTCTAGTGTACAAAGCACAAGACTCTCTGTCACTCTGTCCTGAGGGTCCTGTCCCAGCTCAGCTGCAGCCCAGGACCCAGAATCCTCACAGCCCTGCCCTCACCTGTGCTGTCTCCCCATGCTCCACCCAAACCAGCAGTTTCCAGGGAGGCTGGACCCCAGAGCTCAGGAAGGAATGGAGTGAATAATGATGGGAACATTTCCTAAACCAATTCGGTAAAACCCACTGGTAACATTATTTCCCCCCTCCCCTTTATTATTGATTCACCGTGAGTCACAGTAACAAAGTTTTCAGGTTTGAGCTTCAATCACACAATCATCAGCACCCATCCCTTCCTCAGTGCACGCTTTCCACCACCCAAATCCCCAGTATTATCCCCCCCATCACCACCACCATTCCACACCTCCCCCTGACTGTTTGGATGACAATTTGCACAGTAATCTCTTTCTCTACTGTGATTATCTTTAATATTTCAGAGCAGTCCCACCATCACTCATACATGCTGAAAAGGCCATGCTAGACAATGTTTTGTATTGCTTCATTTGCCCTACGAATTTTAAAATTTTAATAATCAGGGTCTGTATAGATCACTGCAGCAAATTACTGGGGTCTGAGATTCATTTGTGTGTCTCTGGGTCATGGTTGTGTGGGAGCGTAAGTACACAGTGGCCATATGTGGGCATCATCTCAGAATCCCATCGGGGTGGGGGGAAGGAGAAGGGCCGACTCCTCCCATGTCCTGTGAGGCCTGGCATTTCCAGCCACTGTCACCCTGTACCTGGAGCTTTTTGCTGAGTTCTAGAAGATGGCACCTGTCCAGATTCCTAGGTGGCAGGCAGAGGGACGACACCTGCCCCAGTCTGGAGTGGCCCAGTGAAAGTGGCCTACTGCAAAATCAAGAAACATCTCTGCAGCAAGTTGCTCGTGTCCAAGATTCATGTATATGTGTCTGGATCATGGCCGTGAGGGACTTTAAGTAGATGGTAGCCATATGTGGGTGTCACCTCAGAGTCCCATTGGGGTGGGGGAAAGAGATGAAAACGTTCTTAAACTGATGAAAACTCACTTTAGGTAAAGATTTTATTAACATGTTTTACTCTTCATTCAGTACATTAATGAAGATATATCTCTTTAACCAGTCCTCCTATACTCACTTTATGTGTTTTTTATTCATTACATATGTAAAGTAAGTCATCCTGAATCATAATTAGTAATTTACTAAAAAATGAAGAAATGAATAAAACCATAAATCATTCATTTTGCATTTTTTATTATTAGACACTCCTGGCATGACAAAAATAATTTCATGATTTTGTTCTTGACAGCAATTTGGGCAGGTACAATGGAATTTGAACATGATAGCTCATGGGTGTCTCAAGACATTATCCATTACCACTAGCTGATACCCTGATCACTACAGGGGGGAACCAGGACACAGACAGGAAGTAAACATGGAGAATGCCAGGTGTGGCCACAAAACCAAAGAAAACGCATATTGTCTGCATTTGGATAATAACAGGTTTTCATAATGATTAGATACCCGTCCATTTCATCCCAATTTAGTCATATTGTATCTGGGCTGATAATGCCATTCTAATAAGAAATATACCTTCACAGTTTAACTTTATTATTGACATTGAATCTATAAACCTGTTTCTATTTTCAAAGTGAAGAGGATTTAATTGCACATTTGTGATGTTGAACAGGTGACTTTGGAAGGTCACTAAAACAGGAGAGCTGCCTCAGTGGTGTCACCATGTGATGGGAGGGAGGAATGTAGATCCTAATCCCCAAGTTCCAGTGTCTCAGGAGGGTGAACGGAGGTTGAGGTTGATGCACAATGAGAAATTCATTAAGAGTCACATCTACAGTGGTCTCCATATGGAGCCTCAGTGTAAGGAGGTACCTGGGCTCTGGGGTGTGGTGCATCTGGGGGTGTCGGGAGAGTAGGGGCTCAGGGAGAGCATCGATGCTCTGGGTCCTGCCTCTTGTCTCACTGTGAAGGAGTCAGCGCTACCTGTGTCACAGAACCTGGTCTCTCCTCTGCGAGGGCTGAGGAGTAGACAGGGAATGAAGAAATCTGAACGTCCATTTAGTGAGTGGGTGGGGGATCAGAGGTGAGCCCTTCCCAGAGAGCAGGGCTGCTGTGTAAGATGATGAGGTGGACAATACCTAATTGCAGGTCAGAGGGTAGAAGTCAGTGAGCAGAGTGTGTGTATATGATAGTAGAAGGAATGAGCCAGCGCACAGCTGAGTGGACACCAAGATTTCTCTTTCTGATGAAGTGACCCTTACCAGGAGACCATGATAATCTCTGCAGGGTCAGAGGTTAATTTCTACAAGAGAATAAGGTGCCCCTCAAGCCCCAGAGAAGTCATGGTTCCACTAGTGAAATCTTACATGAGAAACAGTGAGGCAAACTTCTTCCTGCCCGCAGAGGGGATGGAGGACTCAGAGCCACAGCCCACAGGACAAGGTGTCCATGAGGGTCATGTGAGACTGAGGGACAGGTCAGGCCTGATCTCAACAGAAACATGATTCATCTGCTCATAAGCAACTTTTCCTCAGGGGAGAGTCCTCAGAGCCTCCTGGGGGGTCTGTGCCCCTGAATCTCACCCTGCTTCTTCCTGCAGGTGGTTTATGTCTGGGCCCACATGGCCTTACTCTCACTGTGTCTCTTGCACAGTAGTACAGGGCCATGTCCTTCTCCCTCAGGAGGCTCATTTGCAGAGAGACAGTGTTCTTGCTATTGTCTCTGGAGATGGTGAATCGTCCCTTCACAGAGTCCGCATAGTATATATGGCCATCATTAGTAATGCGTGAGACCCACTCTAGGCCCTTCCCTGGAGCCTGTCGGACCCAGCTCATATAGTAGCTGCCAAAATTGAATCCAGAGGCTGCACAGGAGAGTGTCAGCGATCCCCCGGCTGCACCAAGTCTCCCCCAGACTCCACCAGCTGCACCTCACATTGGAATCCTGAAAGCACAAAGATTTCCTGGTCAGAAAAGTATCCACACACAGAGGATCTGCCACTCCCATCTCTCTCATGCTCCGTGTCTTTGTTGCCCAGACTTACCTCCTAACACAGCCACCAGCAGAAGCCAGCTCAGCCAACAAGCCATGTTGGTTCTGTCTGAGTTAGGATGGAACCCCTGAGAACCCCTGAACTGACTTCTCTCCTGGAACTGAGGCTGGGTTGGCTTGTTTTCATCATAGCAGGGAGAGGCTAATTTGCATATCTTTCTCCTACATAAAACATTCTGTTTGAACCTAAAGAGTTCAAACTGAAGTGAAGGACTCCAGAGAAAGTGTCAGCTTCTGTGGGTGACTTGTGACCTGAAAAAAAAATTCTGTCATGCAATTATTAATATGACAACCATTTAATTTGTGATATTTTGTCTTTATTTTTGATGACTCTCATGTAATATCTACAGTCATACTTCTGTTTCATGCATCATTTGTCACAGAAAAGCTTAAATTCTTCACACAACATTCTCATAACACATTCTAAGAGTTAGCCCCATTATTGAGACAAAAGTAATCCGCTGAATGGCACCAAGTTATGAATGAGTTGGAAACCAAGAGTTAAAACAGAATCAGGAGTAAGGCAGAATGGCCAGACATCATAGCCCTCATATCTGGGATACCTGAGGTAGGTTCCTGTGTCTGCTCTGTCTCTGCTGTTTCTCCCAGAGGAAACATCTCTGAGAATAAAGATGTTTGTCCTGATATCAAAGGCCCTCAGATGTGTAAAAGTTTAGCTCATATAGACTTAAGTCAGGCAGCTAACCTAAGACTGTCATTCTTCTGATGATTCCTGGTTCTAAGTGAAAACTCTCACTGTGTTGGGCATTAGGAGCTCTCGGTCCACGAGCATGTTAGTCCCCTGACGCCCCAACCCTTCTTTCTTAAGTCTGTCTTTAAAATACTCACAGCACCCATGGTTTGTCCCTGTTCACCAGAATTGGTCCTCAGTAACAAGAGATGTAGAGACAGCAGAGGGATAAGCTTCTTCCCTTGCATGTGGCCAATCAAGGTTCATTCCCTGCACTTCATATGGTTTCCCATGCCCCCACCAAGAGTGACCCCTGAGTACAGAGCCAGCAGTATACCAAGAGTGGCACAATAACAAATCCAAAACAACTGGGGCTGAAGGATTGCACGGTGGTGGGGTGCTTGCTTTGCACATGGCTAACGCAGGCTTGAACTCTAGTATCCCATATACTTCCCCCAGCAATTTCAAGAGTAACTTCTGCTGAGTCCAGAGTCAGGAGTAATCCCTGAGCATCGTCAGGAATAGCCCCCAAACCAGACAAAAACTCACAAATAATGCCAAACAAAATATGGGTTAGTTGCTGACAAGAACTTCTTTCCTGTAATGAGAAAAATGTATTTATTCTGAATTTTGCCTTTACCTGGAGGATGTTGGAGAATAGTGTGCATGGAGGTGCATGGGGTGTGACTCTTGACGACAGCCCGACCCCACATCTCCTTCTTACCATGTCAATATTTGATTAGCAGTAAAAACCACACGAGGCCATGTCCTAAACTGAATACTGACTTATAGGTCATTAATGTTTCATGAGCACTGGCATATATGAACACCTATGCAGTGATCTTCACACCCAAAACAGTGGATGAACCCCTCACCAAGTGTTTCCCCTTGGCTCATGATATTCCTATCCCCACTCCTCACCCCTCCCTCATGCTCTCTTCAGTGCTTTCTGTTTGTGTAAGTGTATGTAGGGTGTGATGGTGGAAATTCACTCTTAATAGCCTTCCACTCTTGGGATATATTATGGGTTTTTACTCATTACTAAAGGCCTCTTGGATTGTTCTCGGTACTGGACCTTTAAAGTAGGTCACAGGAGAGAGAAAAATGAAGAAAAGCTGTTCTACGTCTTACATGAATATCAATGAAAAAGCTATAGAAATAATAACAAACAGGAAAGTAGCGATTAATACTCACCCTGCCAGGCATTGGAGTCCCGGGGGCCTGGTGGGGGTGTGGAGGACAGGCAGGGCCGATCACAGGGAGGGTGTTGGGAGTGTGAGGGTGTCACTGAGAGTGGATCTGCTCTGGAAGCGAAGGGGAAGGGTCCTAGGAAAAACGCTGGAACTGGGCATGGATGGGAGTGGGTGGGGGTGATGGGGGCTGAGTGTCTCTGTGTTGAGACAGCCCGTGTGGATTTCTATCACATGGTGACCCTCTTTGCTCCCTGGTGAGGCTGAGGCCTTTCTGAGGTGGCTCCCGAGTGCCCTCTGGTGGTGCGCAGCGCCCCTGCAGCTGCTCCCTTGTCCCATGCAAGAGTTGGTGTCTGGGCTCCCCTGAATGACCCACAGTCCCGTGCACAGTCACACCCCCGTGGTCACCTGCTCTCAGGCTGCTCCCGTGCAGGCAGGTAACAGGGTTCCTGGGTCTCTGGAGACGGTGAATCAGCCCCTTCAGAGAGTCAGGGTTTGATTGCCCTGCCACAGTCCTGCCCTTTCCCAGGGCCTGGTGACCAGATCATCCAGGGGCTGCTGACCAGAGTCTGCACTGGAAAGACTCTACCTCTGTATATATTTCTGTCTCTCTCTCCCTCTCACTCTCCTTTCTCTATGTCTGTCTCTGTGTCTGTCTCTGAGTCTCAGTCTCTCTCTCTCTCTCTCTCTCTCTCTCTCTCTCTCTCTCTCTCTCTCTCTCGTAAGCCTTCAGTGATTATATCTAGTTAATTGAGATCGGAGCCTTCCACATTACATCCCACCCAATGTCCAATTTGTTGTGCTACTCCTGTTTGTTTGAGTTATAGTGCTTTTGATATGTCACTCCAGGAAATCCAGAGTTTTTAATGTGGTAATATAGCTGAAGTTAAATCTTTACCTGATGGCGGCTTTGAGGCATGTGCGTGACTGCCTGACTTCCAGAAGTACAGAAAGAAGGCGGGAATGTATTCGTCGATTGCCTCGAGCAGGCCCCAGTAACGTCTCCTTCATCCTGGCCCTAAGGTTATATTCAAGGCTCTTTAGGAGAATGAGACCCATCATTGTTACTGGTATTTGGCATATTGGGTACGCCATGGGGAGTTTGCCAGACTCTGCCGTGTGGGCAGGCTACATTCGGTAGCCTGCCAGTTTGTCAAAGTAGGAATGAGATGTCATAATAAGATGTCCGGGTTCCGGGAGCTGGTTTTTATAGTCTCAGAGTCTTGGCCGCTGATGGGATTACACAGCGCCAGGGGGCCAGTTGGTGGGTGTGACCCCCGCCTACTGGAATTTGGAGGATCTGGGTGGAGGATGCTCGACTCCGATCCGAGTAGGCTTGGATATCTCGACCCTGAAACCCACGTGGCTTTGTCCCTCTGTCGGTACCTTCAGCATGGTGGTGGCTGTTCCTGGAGGTCTTCGGCTGCCAGGGCCCTGGCCAGGGCGGGGAGGAAAGCTCAACCTGCTCCCTTCCAAGGGGCCCCGGCGAGGAATAGCCAGGCGTGGGGGCAGGAGACTGCGCTCTTCTCTTCCGGGAGCTGGTTTTTATAGTCTCAGAGTCTTGGCCGCTGATGGGATTACACGGCGCCAGGGGGCCAGTTGGTGGGTGTGACCCCCAGAGGAGAATCCATTCCACATCATAGTTAAAAGGCCCTCCCGTTGATCGTCGATTTGCTCGAGCGGGCCCAGTAACGTCTCCATTGGAGACCTTGTTGTTACTGTGTCTGGCATATCGAATACTCTCGGTAGCTTGCCGGGCTCTCCGAGAGGGGCGGAGGAATCGAACTCGGGTCGGCCATGTTGGCCGCTTGTAAGGCGAACGCCCTACCCGCTGTGCTATCGCTCCAGCCCTGGAGCTATAGCACAGCGGTAGGGCGTTCGCCTTACAAGCGGCCAACATGGCCGACCCGAGTTCGATTCCTCCGCCCCTCTCGGAGAGCCCGGCAAGCTACCGAGAGTATTCGATATGCCAGACACAGTAACAACAAAGTCTCCAATGGAGACGTTACTGGGCCCGCTCAAGCAAATCGACGATCAACGGGAGGGCCTTTACCTTTACCACATCATAGTTGGTTAGAGAGAATCCAGAAACCGAGCAGGTGAGGTACAACGTCTTCGAGGGCATCACCAGGCTTGGTCCCAATTCCTGCAACTGTACCTGAGACAGGATACCTGGGGACAGAGACCCACAGTGAGTCACGGGCTCAGAGGCCCAATGCTCACCTTGGAACCTCTGTCCAGGGGATACTCAAATCCTGGAGTTGCCACCAGAAAGAGGAGGAACCAGCGCTGATGCATGTTCCTGCCCATGATCTCAGACACTGTGTCAGGGGGAGAGATAGCCCGAGTTGGGGTGAATGTGAATGTGGTTTTAATCCTGGGTCCTGAGTACAGATTTGCATGGGGGAGCCACTGTAGAGAAAGGAGGGGACCCGGGGAGGCTAGTGTGTGGGTTCCCTGGGAAGAGGTGCTGACTGTGGCTCAGAGCACTCAGGCCTGTCCCTGGGGTCCTGTCAGAGCCAGGCCTCTTCCTCCAACACAGGAAACGTGCTGAGGAGCTGTCAGGAAACAGGAATTGCTGAGGGGGAAATGGCAGTTGGGGAGGAGAGTCACCATGTCTCAGGTCCCTGATGACCAAACCCAGCTCCCCCCCAGCGCCTCTACCCTGTAGTCAGGGTCCTGTCCCTCTGTGTCTCTCGGTGGTGGCCAATGTTCTCCCACTGCAGATGGAAAACCTGGGACCAAACAGGCAGTGTAACTGTCACAGGAAATTCTGACTTGGCTTCGTCCAATTCATGGTTAATCAATTTTCACTCTACTTACTCTCTCATCTTCCACGAACATTCCTTCCCATGAAGTAGTGTCACTCCCTAATGTCAAGGTTGTAATTAGGGTGGATTTTTTTCACTGTTAATGGTTTTGTGTTGGGACAGGAAGCTGTTTCTGCCTAGGTGAACTTCCTGTTGTGCTTTGCTTGGACAACAGTACCTAACCTGGCCAGCCCTGTGTACAACTAGTGTCTAAAAGATAATCATAAACCTCAGGACCCTATTCTTGGAGTTCAACAACTGAAGAATCCAAACCCATGTTTGATGCTTAGAAAGACCCAGTAAAGGGTCCTCTGCACACAATCTGTTGGGCAAGATGTTTGGTCTTTGTGTAAAGACTCACACATGCTACAAATGTACAGTGTGCAAGCCCTGAGCAGTGACATGTGAGGCCCTACCCTTCCCCCAAATGCATGGAACCTAGACACAGTCAGTGTCACATAAGTGTACCCCTAATTCCATGGAGCACCAGAAGGTTGAATTAAATCTAAGGAACCAGAAACTGTGCTTTATAATTTGATGTTTTAAAAATAAGCATTTCTGTTTGGAGCAATAGCACAGAAGTTAGGGCATTTGTCTTCCATTCAGCTGACCTAGGTTCAATTCCCAGCAGTGCCAGCAGTAATCCTGGTGCCTCAGGAATTGCTGAGGGGGTAACAGCAGCTGGGGAGGAGAGTTTCGGTGTTTCAGGACCCTGAGGACCAAAAGCAGCCCCTCCAGGTCCTCTACCCTGAAAACAAGCCCTTACTCCATATTACACTGTGGTGGCTTCTATTCTTGAGCTGTCTGTGGAAATTTTGGGTTTAAACAGCCACGGCTATTGTTACAGTGAATTCTAACAGAGCTGGATCGAACCCAAAGTCAATAAAATTTTACAGTAGTGTCTTCTCACTTTTATCTTGGTTAAAAATTCCTTCTTCTGAAGCAGATTTACCCTTAACTATTCAAATCAGTTTTAAGAATGGTCATTGGGTCCCTACGGTCCGGCCGCCCATCTGAGCTGCTTCCTTGTCCCCATCCCCCAGGTTGGTCTTTGCGCCTCCACTCTGACCTGGGATTGGAACCCCACCGCGCAAGTGTCTGCAGGCGCCCCCCCCCCCCCCACGCTGGGAGGAAAAGGGGATCTGCATCTCTCTCTGCCTGTACCTTCGGTCCGGCTGCCCATCAGAGCTGCTTCCTTGTCCCCCATCCCCCAGGTTGGTCTTTGCGCCTCCCTTCTGACCTGGGACTGGAACCCCACCGTGCAAGTGTCTGCAGGCGCCCCCCCCGCCGACGCTGGGAGGAAAAGGGGATCTGGGTCTCTCTCTGCCTATCCCTTCGGTCCGGCCGCCCATCAGAGCTGCTTCCTTGTCCCCCACCCAGTCTTTACTTCCTGGACAAAAACCAGGTATTCGCGGAGGTGTGGCCACTGGAGAGGTGGGCGTGGCTTTAAAAGTGGGCGTGGCCTAATTTTTCGGCGGGACAACGCTCACGCGGCCTCAGGTTGTTCACTCAAACCAACAAATATTACCCCTCCACATACACAACAACATGAGGAAACATGAGGAAACGCAAATCCCCACGACAGGGAGACCATGAGGAAATCTGTCTAGAAGCCTCAGTAGGAGCTAGCCACCTTAGGGACCTCTCTGACAAAGAATTCAGATATGAAGTCATCACGATGTTCAATCAACTCGATGAAACAGTCACACACATATCCGCTAAACTGAAAGAGGACATGAAAGAAACAATCGATCGCAAAATTGACAAAATACAGCAAGAAATGAGAGCTGAAATTGGAAAGCTCCGCACAGAAATGGCACGCATCACAGATTCCACAGATGAAGTCAAAACCTCACTCGCTGCCCTAAAAAATAAAACGACAACAGCTGAGGAAAGAATCAGTGACTTGGAAGATCAGCTGCACCAAGCCAACAGACAACAGCAAACAATGGCAAGGGACCTCAAAATAGATCAAGAGCGAATCAGAGTCCTACGAGATGATTCCAGAAGAAACAACATTAGAATCATTGGACTACCAGAAGCTCAAGGAAACAATCCCAATGAAAAAACCATGCTGAAACAAATTATTGCCGAAAAATTCCCAGAGCTCCATAATACAGCCATCCAGATTCAAGAAGCCCGAAGGGTGCCAGCTAAAAGAGACCCCAACAGAAACACCCCAAGACATATTATAGTTAGAATGATTGATGCTGCTGATAGAGACACGATACTGCAAGCACCAAGGGCAAAAAAGGAAATATCACATACAAAGGAGCACCCCTGAGATTCACAGCAGACCTCTCAGAGGAAACCCTACAAGCCCGAAGACAGTGGCGAGATATAGTCAAAAAACTCACTGAAATTAATGCTTCACCAAGAATACTCTATCCGGCTAAACTCTCACTCCAAATAGATGGAAAGCTACACTATTTTCTAGATAAACAGCAGCTCAGGAACTTCATAGACTCAAAACCAAACCTAAAACAAGGACTAAAAGAGGTACTATAAGACAAGACAAACCCTACAACCACAACACACCCGCACAGAAACATGACACAAAACCCCATAACCATACTCTCTCTCAATGTCAACGGTCTCAATTCACCATTGAAGAGACAGAGAGTGGCAAAATGGATACAGAGACAGAACCCAACATTCTGCTGACTACAAGAAACTCATCAACACTCAGAGCAAACACAGACTCAAAGTCAAAGGATGGAAAACAATCCTGCAAGCAAACAGCTCCTGTAAAAAAGCTGAGGTGGCCATACTAGTATCTGACAACATTAATTTCACCCTGAAAAAGGCTAGAAGGGACAGTGAAGGTCATTTTCTATTCATCAAGGGATACGTATAACAGGAAGAGATCACACTCTTAAATGTATACGCACCTAATGAGGGAACAGCCAAATATTTAAAACAACTGCTAACAGACTTTAAGGAGGACATTGCAAGTAGCACAATAGTACTTGGAGACTTCAACATTGCCCTATCACCTCTGGACAGATCAACAAGAACAAAACCCAGCAAGGAATCATTGGCTTTGAAAGACGAAATAGAAGAGAGAGGGCTTATAGACTTATACAGGGCTTTACACCCCAAAAAGAAAGAAAACACATTCTTCTCCAGTACACACGGAACATTTTCCAAAATAGACCATGTGCTAGGACACAAAACATACCTCAACAAAATAAGGAAGATAGAAATAGTATCAGCCATCTTTTCAGACCATGATGCACTGAGGATAGAAGTGAATCACACACAGACTCGGAGAACCAAATCAAATACCTGGAAATTAAACAACTCGATGCTGAACAATGAATGGGTCAGGAACGAAGTCAAGGATGAAATCAAAAGATACCTGGAAACAAATGAGAATGAAGACACGAGCTACCAGAACCTATGGGATGCAGCGAAAGCTGTATTAAGGGGAAAATGTATAGCTCTGCAAGCATATCTTAGGTCTGTAGAAATGGTGCACATAAACAACTTGACCTCACAGCTCAAGTCCTTAGAAAAGGCTCAACAGAAAGAACATAAATCAGGCAGAAGGAAAGAGATCATAAAAGTTAGAGCAGAAATCAATGACATGGAAACCAAAGAAACAATCCGAAAGATCAATGAAACCAAGAGCTGGTTCTTAGAGAGAATAAACAAGATAGATAAACCACTCGTAACACTCACAAAGAAACAGAGAGAGAGAACCCTAATAAACCGTATCAGAAATGAGAAGGGGGATATCACAACAGAAACCAAAGAAATCCAAAAGATCATCAGAGACTACTTTGAAAGTCTGTATGCCACGAAACAAGAGAACCTAGAAGAAATGGACAAATTCCTGGACTCCTATGATCTCCCAAAGCTGAATCAAGAAGACCTGGAGTATCTGAATAGACCTATTAACATCAACGAAATAGAAACTGCAATCAAAAGCCTTCCCAAAAACAAAAGCCCGGGCCCAGATGGATTCACTAGCGAATTTTTCCAAACATTTAAAGAGGACTTGCTGCCAGTCCTTCTCAAGCTCTTTCAGGAAATTGAAAAAACGGAAACTCTCCCAAACAGTTTCTATGAAGTCCATATCTCTCTAATACCAAAAGGAAACAAAGATATCACGAGAAAGGAAAACTACAGGCCGATATCCCTGATGAACACGGATGCGAAGATTCTCAACAAAATACTAGCAAATGAATTCAACAACTCATCAGAAAGATCATACACCATGACCAAGTAGGATTCATCCCGGGGATGCAAGGCTGGTTTAACACTAGGAAATCAATCAACATAATCCATCACATCCACAAAAGAAAAGATAAAAATCATATGATCATATCAATAGATGCAGAGGAAGCATTTGACAAGATCCAGCACCCATTTATGATGAAAACACTAGCCAAGGTGGGGATAGAGGGGACTTTCCTCAATATAGTTAAAGCCATCTACCACAAGCCAACAGCAAGCTTCGTCCTCAATGGTGAAAAACTGAGAGCCTTCCCTCTAAGATCAGGGACGAGACAAGGATGCCCACTCTCTCCACTGCTGTTCAATATAGTATTGGAAGTACTTGCAATAGCGATTAGGCAAGAAAAGGATATTAGGGGCATCCAGGTATGAAAGGAAGAAATCAAGCTCTCACTATTCGCAGATGACATGATACTATACTTAGAAAACCCTAAAACCTCTATCAAGAAACTTCTAGAAACAATAGGCTTGTATAGTAAAGTGGCAGGTTATAAAATCAATGCCCAAAAGTCCATGGCTTTCCTATATGCAAATAGTGAAAGAGAAGAAAAAGACATGAAGAAAACAATCCCATTCACAATTGTGCCCCAGAAAATCAAGTACCTAGGAATCACCTTAACTAAGGAAGTAAAGGACCTGTACAAAGAAAACTACAAAACTCTACTTCAGGAAATAAAAGAGGATACGAGGAAATGGAAAAATATCCCCTGTTCATGGATTGGGAGAATTAACATTGTCAAAATGGCAATACTTCCCAAAGCACTGTATAAATTCAACGCAATCCCTATTAGGATACCCATGATATTCTTCAAAGAATTGGAGCAAACACTCCTGAAATTCATATGGAACAATAAGCCCCCATGAATAGCTAAAGCAATTCTTGGGAAAAAGAAAATGAGAGGAATCAACCTCCCTAACTTCAAACTCTACTACAAGGCAGTAATAATTAAAACAGCATGGTACTGGAACAAAGGCAGAGCTGTAGACCAATGGAACAGGGTTGAATATACTGACGTCCCCCCCCCCCCAAGTATAAGAGCATCTAATCTTCGATAAGGGGGCAAGAAAAGTGAAGTGGAGCAGGGAAAGCCTCTTTAACAAATTATGCTGGCAAAACTGGACGGCTATATGCAAAAAAATGGGCTCAGATCTCTGCCTAACTCCATGTACAAAAGTAAGATATAAGTGGATTAAAGACCTCAACATCAGACCGGAATCTATAAGATACATTGAGGAAAATGTTGGCAAAACCCTTCATGACATAGAAGCTAATAGTGTCTTCAAAGATGTCACACCGCTGGCCAAGCAAGTGAAAACAGAGATAGATAAATGGGACTATCTTAAACTAAGAAGCTTCTTCACCTCAAAAGAAACAGTGACCAAAATACAAAGACAGTCACCTGAATGGGAAAGGATATTCGCCAACTACACATCTGATAAGGGGTTAATTTCAAGGATATACAAAATACTGGTTCAACTCCACAAAAAGAAAACATTCAACCCCATCAAAAAATGGGGAGATGAAATGAATAGAAACTTTGACAAAGAAGAAATCCGAATGGCTAAAAGACACATGAGAAAATGTTTCACATCATTAATCATCAGGGAGATGCAGATCAAAACCACAATGAGGTATCACCTAACACCACAGAGACTGGCCCATATCCACAAGAACAAAAGCAACCGGTGCTGGCGCGGATGTGGTGAGAAAGGGACACTCCTTCACTGTTGGTGGGAATGCCGACTGGTTCAGCCCTTCTGGAAAACAGTATGGATGATTCTCAAAAAACTAGAAATTGAGCTCCCATTTGACCCAGCAATACCACTCCTGGGAATATATCCCAGAGAGACAAAAAAGTATAGCCGAAGTGACATCTGCAATTGTCTGTTTATTGCAGCACTCTTTACAATAGCCAGAATCTTGAAAAAACCTGAGTGCCCGAGAACAGATGACTGGTTGAAGAAACTCTGGCACATTTACACAATGGAGCACTATGTAGCTCTTAGAAAAGACGAAGTCATGAAGTTTACATACAAGTGGTACTACATGGAAAGTATCATGTTAAGCGAAATGACTCAGAAAGAAAGGGATAGACATAGAAAGATTGCATTCATCTGGGGAACATAAAGTAACAAAATAGGAAACTAACACCCAAGTATGGCAGAGATTAGTACCAGGAATTTTACTCAATGACCTGGAGGACATCCAGACATGTTAGGGGAAGGGGGAGCTCAGAAAGAGAAGGGAACACCAAATAAAGGGTGTTGGGAGGATCCGCCCATAATGGGAGAGCATGCTGAGGGTAGACTGTCGACCAAGCATGATTGCCAGTCAATGCCTCTTTTGCCGACCATGGCACTCAAAAGGAGAGAGAGGGAAATGCCCTGCCACAGAGGCAGGGTGGGATAGGGGCTGGGGGGGGGAGGGGATGCTGGGATCCGAGGTGATGGGAAATGCGCACTGGTGGAGGGATGGGTGTTTGATCATTGTATAATCGAAACCCAAGCACAAAAATGTGTAAGTCTACAACTGTACCTCATGGTGCCTCACTATTAAAAATAAATAAATAAACAGGAAACAATAAAAAAAGAATGGTCATTGTCAGGGCTGGAGAGATAGCACAGCGGGTAGGGCATTTGCCTTGCACGCGGCCGACCTGGGTTCGATTCCCAGCATCCCATATGGTCCCCTGAGCACCGCCAGGAGTAACTCCTGAGTGCAGAGCCAGGAGTAGCCCCTGTGCATTGCCAGGCGTGACCCAAAAAGAAAAAAAAAATGGTCATTGTCACTGATGATGGGCTTAACTGGAACAAGGAAGAGGCTTTGCTCCGTCACCTGCCTGGTGTGGTTACCCTGGTAACAGTACTTGATCCTACTCTATCCTGTCTATAACTCAGTGTTCATAGACCAGCATGAACCTCAGGACCCTCAGTGAGTCATCACTGAGTAATCTTGACCCTGTCTGGAGCATAGAAAGAGCTAATAGAAGGCATTCAACACACAATCTATTTGGCAGGGAGCCTGGTCTTAGTGTTCAGACTCACACATTTGAGAAGGGTACAAGCACACAAGCCCTGAGCACTGCCAGGTGTGGCCCAACCACAGCCCCCAAATGAATAGAGCCTAGACACAGGGTGTGTCACTTATTGTACCTCCTATTTCCGGGAAGCACCAGAGGGTTGGGATAAATCCAAGGGAACAGAAAATATGTTCTAAAATTTAATTTAAAAAAAAATTCAGCATCAGAGCTGGAGCTATAGTCCAATGGGTAGGGTATTTGCCTTGCACACGACCGATCCGGGTTTGATTCTCAGCATCTCATATGGTTTCCTGAGAACCTCCAGCAGTAAATTCTGAGTGCAGAGCCAGGTGTAACCCCTGTGCATCGCTGGGTGTGACCCCAAAAAGAAAAAAATATTCAGCATTAAGGGTCAAAAATCATCAATGTACCCAAACTATTCAAAAAATACAACTAAGCTTTTTTTTTCCCCTCTGGAAAGCAAGATGGCGGCCGCCTTGGAGCTTTTTGGAAAGCCAGGTATGAGCCAATCGTGACAGGGCAACTGAAACCTCATGGGAAGGGGGGCGATCCTGGCTCATCCTTCATGCCCTACTGAGGTCACAAGTTGTCCCCCCACGAGTGGCTCTCCGGCACGGCCATGGCCCCAGAGGCACAGAAATCAATCTCATAATTATCTGACTCTCAGCAGAAATACTTCCAGGCTTAATAAGTAAAATATCAAAAATCCAAAATCACACGGCTGCTATCGCAGCCATGCAACTTCATTTGATTCTTGTAACCAGCTGTAGAAAACAAACTATTTCACAATACCTTTTCAACAGGTCTGATTTTGAAGTGTAAACTCTAAATAACAATGGTGCACCGTGTGTCGAAACAATGAATCTAATCAAAGTAGTTAGAGTGTTAACTATAATTCATCTGCCTCACAGGCATTGGGAGGGTTGGGAGGGGGTGTATATTGGGGTTCTTGGTGGTGAAAAATAAGTACTGGTGAAGAGAAAGGTGTTTTATGATTGCGTGACTGAGACTTAAACCTGAAAGCTTTGTAACTTTTCCCACAGTGATTCAATTAAAAAAACAAGTGAATAAAAAGATAAAAAAAGAGAAATAATATAACTAAAATAAATATAGATACCCCCAAAAGTCAGGCAGTGTGAGTATTTAAGGTGGGTGAGTCTCCCCTTCACTGCCACGGTAGCTCATGGTGGCACCTGAGTTATTTTGAGTTCAGTGAGAGCCCTTGGAGGCAAATAGGAGATTGACAAGAAGCGTTACTTGTCTTTCCATCACTGCACTTTGGGTCAGAGTCTCTAACCTTTACAAAAGACCCCAATACTCCTGTCAGATTCATAACTCAAAACTACATTCCAGTGTGTAACTTGGAGCAGACAAGATGAACTTTTCTCTGTACTGAAACAAACATTGCCTCACATCCTGACAAGACATGAGGGAACAAGGTGTGTTTTAGTCATATGAGCAAATGGGAGGAACCAATTTCCTTTACTCGGCTCAGGGTCAGGGCACACTTTACTGTACCCTGTAGGGAGCCAGTCAAGGTGGCGCTGAAGAAATGCAAGGGAGAGCTTTGACGATTCTCAAAAAATTAGAAACCGAGATCCCATTTGACCCAGCAATATCACTCCTGAGAATATATCTGGGAGAGGCAAAAAAGTATAGTTGAAATGACATCTGCACTTGTGTGTTCATTGCTGCACTGTTCACAATAGCCAAAATCTCAAAAAAAATCTGAGTGCCCGAGAACAGATGACTGGCTAAAGAATCTTTGGTACATCTACACAACGGAATACTATGCAACTGTTAGAAATGATGAAGTCATGAAATTTGCAAACAAGTGGTTCTACAAGGAAAGTATCGTGCAAAGTGAAATGAGTCAGAAAGAGAGGAACAGACATAGGAAGACTGCACTCATCTGGGGAATATGAATAAAGAGAATGGGAGACGAACACCCAAGAATTGTTGAGAGAATTACCAGGAGTTCTGCTCCATGGCTTGGAAGCTGGCAGCACATGCTGGGGAAAAGGCAGCTCAGATAGAGAAGAGAACTCTAAGTAAAGGGTGTTTGGAGGACTCGGTCGGGATGTGAGATGCATGCTGAAAGTAGACTACAGACCAAATACGATGGCCACTCAAAACCTCTATGCAAGTCACAACACCCTAAAGGAAAGAGAGAGAAAAAGGGAATTCCCTGCCACAGAGGTGGGGTGGGGTGGGGAGATGTGGGGTGGGAGGGTTACTGGGTTCATTGGTGGTGGACAATGGAGACTAGTGGAGGGATGGGTACTTGATTATTGTATAACTAAAAACCAAGCTTGAAATTTTGTAAGTCTACAACTGTACTCATCGTGTTTCACTAATAAAAAAGATTTTAAAAAAAGAATTTGATAGACTTCATTACCAATGTCTTTCTTTAAGTATATTATCAGTTCTTTTATGTATTTTCCTGATCAGTCATTGCGTACATATATGCATCAAGTGTGTTTTTTTCCTTATGCACACATCTCTTGATCATTAACATGAACTTCACTGTTTCTGGTAACCTTGTACAGCCTGAAATATATGACACTGGACACTAGTATGAACACCCAGGTCATATTAAAGATATTCTTTGCTAAAGAATTGTTTTCCAGCATTTGACTTTGAGTCTGTGTTTGCTCCAACTAGTTAAATTTGTTTCTTTTAGGCAGAAGAATGTTGCAGTCAATGTTTCAATTGATTTTGCCACCCTGTGTCTCTAAATTGCTACAGTTAGACCATTAATGTTGAGAATGATTAGTGTCATAGGATTTTGTGCCATCTTTCTTTAGAGGATTATTGTGTTTGTCTTGCCTTATAGTCATTCCTTGAGCTTTTCTTTCAATATTAATTTGAGTTCATAAAGTTTTTGAGCTATTGTTGGTCCATGAATTAGGATATCTTTCTTTTGAATGTGAATGAGAATCCACTGGGGAAAGTATTCTTGGTGAAGCTCCATTTTGCTATTTTTTAAAAACTATATCTATCCATAGTCTTAGGAACCAGAGGATTCATTTAATAGTTCTGCTTTAAATCTGAGGACACTCTTTCGTATGTACTTTCCTTCTTTGATCTTGCTGCTCTCAGTATTGATCTCGATTTATGGTGCCAGTCATTCTTATTAGGATATGTATCAGAGTCTTTTGATTAGCATCTCTTTTAGCTGGTACATGCTGAGCTTCTTGGGTCTGGGTGCCTGTGATGTCCAGCTTAGAGAAGTTTTCAGCAATAATGTCCTTAACTGTTACTAGTTCATTGCAGTCACCTCCTTATTTTTCTGTGATTCTGAGGTTTCTTATGTTGTTCCTCTTAAAAATAATCCTTTGTCTAGTTTGTCTTTGAGTTATTTTGAGGTCTTTTACCACGTTTTGTTGTTGCCTGGAGGTTTTCTGTATCTCACCCTTAAAGTCACTGAGACTGTTTTCCGCTGTTGTTACTCTACTGTTAAGAACATCAATTGAGTTTTTAACTTCATCTATAGAACTTTTTTATCAGTTCCATTTCTGTTTGTCGTGTAAGCCTGGTTTTCCAGAAGGCAGATGAATTTGTTTATTCTACTCTGTTCACCTTGTGGATATAAGTAGATCTTCTGAAAGCATTGAGTGACGTGATCACATGGTGCACGTGTTTCTTAAGTATTGGTGTTCCACAGATAATTCTTATTTCAGAATCGGACATCACAGCTAGAGGAAGAGGGAGAGTTCTGGACATTGCTGGGCCTTCATGACAGAAAAATCAAGATGGAAGCTGAGGGGCTGGTTGAAAAGGGGTTAGTGCACCCTGACCCAGACCCTACCTGCCTCATGTTGCCCAAGGGCTCAGCTCCCTGCTAGGCCCAGACTCTCCTGATAATTGACCAGACTTGGGATACCCCTTGTTCACACTCATAAGCAGTAGTCAAGTCTCCTGTCCCATGGCAGATTAGACACAGCTCTGGAGATGATCCACTCAAGCTGTCAATAAGGGCCCTACCTCTACGCCACAATGGGACCTCAGCACCAGCCAGCCTGGTGGAGGAGAGAGCCTCTGCTCATGGGGATAGACAGAAAATGCATGATGAGATTGTCTGTCTGCACCTCACTCTGCTGATATCCCCCTCCCAAGCAGGGAGCTGGCTGGGGAGCAGCAGGTTAAGTCTCCACACAATGCCCAGGACACTCTGTGTCCGCACAGAAGCTGAGGGGTTTGAATTCCATGACACGTTACTGTACATCTCACCCCTCTTCCTATCTGAAGTGGAAGTACCCATTACTAGGTGCATCCAGTTGGGGAGAGGGCAGTGCAATGAGGTTGACAGAAAGTAGGGCAGGGAGGCATTTGTAGGGACGGCATTTTCTCTTGTTCTAAGAACAAGAGGTCTGGCCTGGGCAGGTGGTCAGTGACAAGAGACCCTGTTCAGGTGTGTTCCAGAAAACCAGAGCAAAGCAGAACTCCTCCTAAAGGCTGAGGAGTGCAGAGAAAACATAGAGCGGCCGGGGTCTCCCTCAGGGCCTGGGAAAAGAGGAAAACACAGGTGGAGACGGCGCCTCAACTGAGCCCTAGTACCCAGCACCCACACCTTGGTCCCTCAGAGAAGCTCCAGGGGCTAAGGGAGAGGATGGAGGGGAGGACACAACGATGAGGGGATGAGAGAGAGAGAGGTAGAGGGAGAGAGAGAGGGAGAGTAGGGGAGGGGAGGAGAGAGAAGGAAATAGAGAGGGGACAGAGAGAGGGAGAGAGAGGGAGAGAAGGAGGGAGAGAGAGGGAAAGAGAGAGAGAGAGAAGACAGAGAGAGGCAGAAAAGAAGAGAGAGAGAGGGAGAGAGAGGGAGAGAGAGGGAGAGACGGGAGAGAGAGAGAAAGAGGGAGAGAGGGAGGGAGAGAGATACAGAGATAGAGGGAGAGACAGGGAAAGAGAGAGAGGGAGAGAGGAATGTAGGGGGGAGAGTAGAAGGGAGGAGCAGCCGGTACCTGGCTCAAGAGGCCCTGAAATTTTCTGGAACAACCGCTCCTGCTACCTTCCCTCTGGAGCTGTTTCTGGGTCAGGGGGCTAAGGTCGGGCAGCCTGCCCCACCCCTCCTACCCCTTCTGACCGACCTTTCTGGGCCCAGTGCCCCCGGAGAGCCCCAGTCTGGCGCGGCAGCTGGACAGGTCAGCAGGAGCCGGTGTCCGCTTGGGCCTGTCCCGGGGTTCCCTGTGTTCACGCGGGGCTGTGGGGCCACGTGGACAGTGCTGCCTGTGGCCTCTCCCTGTGGCCCAGCACCTCTTCCCATGTCCCTGCAGGGGGCAGTCAGCACTGAGGGCCTTGGGGACTCCTGATGGGACCAGGCCAACCCCGGGATGAGAGAAAGGACCCCTGTGGCCCTGTCCATTGGGGTCCCGCAGACGGACAAATGGTGAGTCCCACGCGGTCCCGGGTCCGGGGCTCTCAAGGGACTCGGACCCCGCCACACCCGGGAGAAGGTGTCCCCTGAAACACACAGCTTCCTGGGGACCGGATGGGGGAGGGAAGGTCTGCGCTGACATCAGCTTCTCCAATCAATAGTGCAATCGATACTCATCAATAGGGAAGTTCCGGTGTTCCCCGAAAATAACTCAGAGTCCAGGAAACTGCGTTTATGCCAAACCCACAGTCACGGGCTGTCGGGGCCTATGTCATGGCCTGGGTACAGGGCAGGGCTGGCGCAGAGGGTCAGCAGGAGCATGAAAGAGATTCCCATGAGGGGTATCTGTGGGAGAGGAGAGGAGGCAGCTGGTGTCTGACATCATCCAAACACCCACCTGGGGGGTTTTACGATGTTAGTCGCCGAATTTTCTGAACAATGCTGAGATGCAATAGATCCTCATTGCTGTCACCTTGATGACACACATTTTCAATTTGTTATAAAGTATGTTGAATAGAAAATTATGTTACGTGTGCTGGAGCAATAGCGCAACGGGTAGGGTATTTGCCTTGCACGCAGCCAATGCAGCTGACACAGCCGACCTCGAATTTAGTTCTTCCCCCCTCTCGGAGAACCCGGCAAGCTACCCAGATTATCTTGCCCGCACAGCAAAGCCTGCCAAGCTACTCGTTATGTATTCGATATGCCAAACACCGTGACAAGTCTCACAATGTTACTGGGCCCGCTCAAGCAAATCAATGAACAACAGGAGGACAGTGACAGTGACAGTCACCAATATTATGTGGAAATAGCAAAATTACTGGAGGATTTATCATGGTGCTTATCTTTAATTTAATTTAGTTTTATAAAGTTGTTCACAGTATTTCATTACGTTTAATATTTGAACACCAATCTCACCTCCGACTAAATCTCAAGACCGACGTAGTCTGCCACAACGAAGGAAGACAAAAATGATCGTCTGTACTTTCAATGCACGTACGCTAGCATCAGATGCATCCATTGAGGACCTGATGGTACAAGCGTGAATGATCAAGTACGACATCATTGGTCTGACCGAGACAAGAAGGCATGAATCTCACCATGCCGTTTTCGACACTGGAGAAAATTGTTCCTCAGAACATGCGATAAAAGAGGTGTTGGAGGCGTCCGTGTCCTTGTCAACACAAACTTGGCCAAGAGCATTGATTCATTCGAATGCCTAACAACCTGAATCGGACGTTTACATTTGAATAGATGTGACTCACTGCCTGCAGTTTCTATCTTCGTTGTCTACGCAACAACATCTCATTATGATGAAAGAGAAATGAAGAAGTTCTACATGGAGCTAGAGAAGTTCTATAAAGAAGACCACACCTTCTACAAGATCATTGTGGGTGATTTTAATGCCAAGATAGGACCGAGAAGATCAGCTGAAGAACATAACATCAGGACCCATGGCCTAGAATGGAACGAAGAGGGTGAGAGAGTGTCTGAGTTCATCATGTCGACCAAGACCATCTATGGTAACTCACAGTTCCAGAAGGCAGAATCTAAACGTTCGACATGGGAGTCTCCCGGTGGACGATTCCACAATGAAATAGACCACATCATATTCAATTGACGGTTATGCCTGACTGATGTCGCTGTTGTCCCAAAATTTCGAACGGGATCAGACCACCGTCTCCTTCGTGCAAAATTCTACTTCACAGAGTGGGGAGAAAGGGCTGCAAAGTTCAAAAAGAGAACTCCCAGAATGACCACCAACTGGGAACTCATTGGTACTATTGCGGCAACATGGGAAGATGCCATTGTTGACAACATTGACGAGGAGTACGATTGACTGGTTCAGCACCTCCATGAATGTGCGAGGAACAACAAGAGAGAGATAGCCACAAAAAGTCACCTACCTTCGACAACTCTTGAGCTAATTCACCAGCGTGGTTTGGCGCATGCCTCAGGCAACCGCAAGCTAATGTCCGAGCTCGCAAAGCAGTGCAGAGATGCGATCAAGGAAGACCTCAAAGATAGAAGAGCAGAAGTACTGGTAGATGCAGCAGAAGCCGGGAAAAGTATTCGTAATGTCCGCCTGTCCTTCGCCAACTACAAGACCAAGATGACTGCCCTCCGACGTCCTGATGGATCCATTACATCCTCCAGAACGGCTATGGAGAAGATTATCCATGACTTCTACTCAAATCTCTTTGATAGCCATGTCCACTTGCCGACATACAAAATTCCACAGGATGGATATGTCATTCCCAATGTTCTCCCTTCCGAAATCCGACACGCCATTTCGTCAGTAAAGAAACAAACAGAACCCGGCCCAGACAAGGTCAGACCTGAACACCTGAAGAACCTGCCGTCAGTACTCATCAATACACTGGCTCGGCTCTTCACACACTACCTGTCTGAATGCAAGGTTTCGTCCCAGTGGAAAACCAGCAGGACCGTACTACTGTTCAAGAAGGGAGACATCCATGACATTGGCAACTATCGCCCGATCTGCCTCTTGTCTGTCATCTACAAGTTGTTCACTCGAGTCATCCTAAATAGGATTGGCAGAATACTAGATGAAGGACAACCATGCGAGCAAGCCGGGTTCCGCAAAGGATTCAGCACCATCGACCATATCCACAGGATAACCAAGCTCTTTGGGGTTTCTCGGGAGTTCAAGATGCCGCTCTGTTTAACGTTCATTGATTTAAAGAAGGCCTTTGATTCTGTTGAGATGGAAGCGGTCATTGAAGCCGTAGCCAATCAGGGCATTCAAGCCCAATACATCAAGATCCTCCGTGAGCTGTATTGTAGATTCACTACCAGGATCTCATCATTCTACAAAGATGTAATCATTCATGTCAAGAGACGGGTTCAGCAGGGTGATACCATTTCACCAAAGCTCTTCAGTGCCACCCTCGAGAACATCATGCGACGACTGGAATGGGAAGGTATGGGAGTGAAGATAGATTGTCGGCAATTACACCACCTCCACTTTGCTGATGACATTGTTTTAATAACACCAAACATCAGCCAAGCGGCACAAATGCTGGCCGACTTTGACTGTGAGTGTGGAAAGGTAGGACTACAGCTGAATCTTACGAAGACAATGTTCATGAGAAACAGCCTCGTTCCTGATGCCCCATTCGCTCTCAATGGAACCACCATCTCCGAATGCAACAGCTATGTGTACCTAGGTCGAGAAGTCAACATGACAAATGACCTGGCACCCGAGCTGTGCAGGAGGAAGAGAGCGGCTTGGAACGCCTTCAAGAACGTCGAAGAAATAGCTAAGAGGACGAAGAACCTCCGGCTCCGGGCACATCTCTTTGATTCCACTATTCTTCCTGCATTAACATATGCCTCAGAGACCTGGGCCCTACGCAAATAGGATGAGAACGCTATTCAGGTCTCCCAAAGAAGAATAGAAAGAGCTATGCTTGGAATGTCACGTTTCACTCAAATGAGAGAAAAAATCCGGAGTTCCGACATCTGTAGACGATCAAGAATCAGGGATGCTGTCTCATTTGCCAAGGTGTCAAAAATCAGATGGGCTGGTCACGTAATGAGATTTAAAGACGACCGCTGTACTAGAGCTGTTACTGACTGGATTCCACGGGATGTCAAAACACCGCGTGACTGCCCACCTTCCAGATGGTCAGACTTCTTCGTGAGGATCATGAGCGATCGGTTTGAGGCTCTTCATGTTCCCAGAGCGAACAGATGCCATTGGGCTACACTAGCACGCGACAGGGACAAATGGAGATGCTACTGACGCTCGCTCGAGCAAATCGACGTCTAACGGGAAGTTAAGTGATTAAGAGAATAATACCAAACATTAGCCAAGCGGCACAAATGCTGGCTGACATTGACCATGAGTGTGCAAAGTCGTACTACAGCTGAATCTCATGAAGACATTATTTATGAGGAACAGTCTCATTCCTGACATTCCATTTGCTCTCAATGGAACGACCATCTCCGGTGGAACAGTTACGTGTACCTAGGTCGAGAAATCAACATGACGAATGACCTGGCACCAGAGTTGCGCAGGAGAAAGAGAGCAGCTTGGAACGCCTTCAAGAGCATCTAAGAAACAGCTAAGAGGACAAACCTCTGATTCTTTGATTCCAATGTTCTTACTACATTAACATATGCCTCACAGACCTGGGCCCTATGCAAACAGGATGAGAAAGAACACTATTCGGGTCTCCCAAAGAGGAAGCGAAAGAGCTATGCTTGGAGTATCACGTTTCACTTAAATAAGAGAAGGAATCTGGAGTCCTGACCTCTGTCGAGAATCAGGGATGCTGTCTCATTAGCGAAGGCATCGAAAATCAGATCGGCTGGACACGTAATGAGATTTGGAGACAACCGCTGGACTAGAGCCATTACAGACTGGATTCCATGGGACATCAAAAGAACGTGTGGCCGCCCACCTACCAAATTGTCAGACTTCTTCATCAAGACCTTGAACGACCTGTTTGAGGCTCTTCTTGTTCCCAGAATGAGTAGATGCCATTGGGCTACCCTAGCAGGCGACAGGGACAAATGGAGACGTTACTGGTGCCCGTTTGAGCAAATCGATGAGTCACGGGATGTCAAGGGATCAAGTGATCCTATGAAAAGAATCTGTTCAGGAATACAGAATGCAACATACTTTGTAAAGTGAAAGTTAACGGTGTACTTGGTAGTTTTCCACAACAAGTGGGTTGAAAATTCAAACTAGAGGAGGAAGGAACATATTGATATGTACATACTTGAGGGTTTTTTTATATTTCCTTTATATATATTTTATCTTTCAAAATGCCCTTAAATCCCTTTGAAAAAAATTTCAAAACACTAAAAATAAAATGAATTAGATTTTACGTATTTATCAAACAACAGGGCTGGAGCGATAGCACAGCGGTAGGGCGTTTGCCTTGCACGCAGCCAACATGGCCGACCTGAGTTCGATTCTTCCACCCCTCTCGGAGAGCCCGGCAAGCTACTGAGAGTATCTCGCCCACACGGCAGAGCCTGGCAAGCTCCCCGTGACGTATTCGATATGCCAAACACAGTAACAACAAAGTCTCCAATGGAGACGTTACTGGGCCCGCTCGAGCAAATAAATATTTTAATTTTAAAATAACAGAAAAAAAGCCCTTTACAACCTCCCCCATGACCAGAACTCAGCTCTGGAGTCCCTGGAGCAGAACGCCCCCTGGTTGTCACACACATCCCTGCAGCTCCCAACTTTCCCTAACCAGGTTTGTGTTTCGGTTCACAGGGACATGCCCTCACTGTGTCTCCTGCACAGTAATACACGGCTGTGTCCTCAGTTACTGAGTTGCTCAGTTTTAGGTAAACTTGGTTCTTGGAGGTGTCCCTGGAGATGCTGAATCGGGACTGAAGACTTGGCTTATAGGATGTGTTTCCACCTTGGCTTATAGGATGTGTTCAGCACCAATCCAATCCAGCCCCTTTCCAGGGGCCTGGCGGACCCAGTTTACACCATTGCTGGTTATAAAAAATCCAGAGACTGAGCAGGTGAGGGACAGTGTCTGCGAGGGCATCACCAGGCTTGGTCCCAACTCCTGCAGCTGTATCTGCGACAGGACACCTCGGGACAGAGACCCACAGTGAGTTACGGGCTCAGAGGACCCAGGTCTATATGGGAGCCTCTGTCAGGGGATAATCACATCCGGGAGCTGCCACCAGAAAGAGGAGGAGCAGCGCTGATGCACGTTCCTGGACACGAGGTCCATGATCTCAGACACCATGTCAGGGTGAGAGGGAGCCCGAGTTGGGGTGAGTTTGAACATGGTTTTAATCCTGGGTCCCATGTGCATATTTGCATGGGGGAGCCTCTGTAAAGAAAGGAGGGGACACGGAGAGGCTGGTGTGTGAGCTCCCTGGGAGGAGTTGCTGACTGTGGCTCAGAGCACTCAGGCCTGTCCCTGGGGCCCTGTCAGAACTAGGCCTCTTCCTCCAGCACAGGAAACGTGCTGAGGAGCTGTCAGGAAACAGGAATTGCTGAGGAGGAAACGGCAGTTGGGGAGTAGAGTCCCCGTGTCTCAGGTCCTTGATGACCAAACCCAGCCCCCAGGGTCTCTCCCCTGTAGACAAGCCCCTACCTCTCTGTGCCCCCGTGTGTTGGCTCCTTTTCTTTCTCCCACAGGATATGGAAAACCTGGGGCATCACAGACAGTGCAGTTGTCACAGTAAATTCTAACTTGGCTTGGACCAATCCATGGTTCATCAATTTTCAGTCTATTTTCTTCTTATCATGCATGAACATTCCTTCACCTGGCGCTTCACTCCTTATATCCAAGGTGGTTATTAGGGTGGATTTGTTAATTCTATTTGCTATTCAGACAAGGAAGTTGCTTCTACCTAGGTGACCTTCCTTTGTGGCTGATCTGACCACCAGCACATGAACCCAGTCTTCCCTGTGTACAACTCAGTGTCCAAAACATGATCATGAACCTCTGGACCCTTTTTTGGGGGGTCATCACTGAAGAATCCCAACCATGTTTGATGCTTAGAAAGACCCAGCAAAGGATCTCAACATGCAATCTATTGGGCCAGAATTTTGATCCTAGTGCAAAGACTCACACATGCTACAAATGTACTGTGTGCAAGCCCTGAGCAGTGACCCTACCCAAATGCATGGAACCTAGAAGCAGGCTGTATCTCATAAGTGTATCCATAATTCTGTGGAGCACCAGCGGTTTTAGTTAAATGTAGCACTACAGCACTGTCCTCCCATTATTGATCGATTTGCTCGAGCGCGCACCAGTAACGTCTCTATTGTGAGACTTGTTGTTACTGTTATTGGCATATATATGTAATACACCATGGAGAGCTTGCCAAGCTCTGCCGTGTGGTGGGATACACTCGGTAGCTTGCCGGGCTCTCCAAGAGGGACGGAGGAATCAAACCCCAGTCAGCTGTGTGCGAGGCAAATGCTCTACCCACTGTGCTATAGCTCCAGACCCAATTAAATGTAAGGGACCAGAAAATGTGCTTTATAATTTGATGTTTTAAAAAGTCAGCATTAAGTGCCAAAAGTAATCAAATAACCAGCAAGTTCAACAAAATTCTACTAAAAATAAACAAAGAGACAAACAGCAACTCGGGCTACATGATTATTGAAACAGATGAATATTACAACTCATGAACAAGGTGACTCTAACAGAATTAATAAACATTCTCTTATATAAAGCACAGGACTCACCGTGGCTCTATCCCAGAGCACCTGCAAGCCCAGGACGGTGGATGCTCACAGATCTGAGCCCACCTGTACTGTCTCTGTGAGCTCCACCACTGGCAGCAGTTTCCAGAGGAGCTGGACCCACAAACCTCAGATATAATCTGGATGGACGGAGAGATGCACAATGATAGAACCATTTCGTAAAGATATTACTCCAGACAAACACAGAACTTTCTTAAATCTATGAAACTTGCTTTCAACCACCAACTGTAACTATAGATTTCATAAAATATTTTAAAATTTATTTTCTGCATATTAAATAAGATGGATTTATTTTTTCAGTGCTTCTTGATACATTTTCTGGGTGTTTCACTCTTAGTGAATATACTAAAATATCCTTGTTTATCATTAGTAATTTATTAGAAATAAAAGAACTAATCAATTAGAAATTAATTTATGGCTCGATCATTCATTTTGTGTTTTCTCATTGTTAGACACTCATGGCATGAAAGAAATAGCTTTTAATTCTGTTCATGATAGCAATATGGGTGAGCTCAATGAAATGCTTTCCACGTGTGTATCCCAAAATCATTTTCCATTATCAATTAGTGAATTGATACCTGAGCACTAAAAGGTGGGTATGTTCCCCAAGTCAAAGAAAAACATAGATTTTACATATTAGATAATATCATTTTTACATAATGATTAGATATCCATAATTTTTAAAAAAATTAAAAGTTTTAAAATTGTATCACAATGAAATACACAGCTACAAAGTTGTTCATGATTGAGTTTCAGTTATATAATGTTCCAAAACCCATCTCTACACCAGGGTACATTTACCACCAGCAATGTGCCCAGTTTCACTCTTTCCCTCCCCACCCTAGCTGCCTCTATGCCAGGCACTATTCCTCTCTCTCTCTCTCTTTCTCTCTCTCTTTCTCTCTCTCTGTATGTCTCATTTTGGAATTATGGTTTGTAATAGATACTGAAAGGTTATCAGTATCTTACCTACTTTCAATACTCAGTTCGTGTCCAAAGTGATGAATTCCAACTGTTATTGTCACACTGGTCCCTTCTCTATCCTAACTTCTCTTTTCTCCACACACACTTGTAGCTGGCTTCAAACAGAGCACTAGTCCTTCTGGCCCCTGGACTTGGATATTAGCTTATACCAGTTTTTTTTCCATATAGCACAAATGAATGCAGTCATTCTATATCTCCCTCCTTCTGACTCATTTCACACAGCATGATACCGTCATCCATTTATAAGAAAATTTCATGATACCAGTTTTCTTAGTGACTGCGTAGTATTCCATAATGTAGATGTATTGTAGTTTCCTTATCTAGTCGTCTGTTCTTGGGTAACTTGGGTTGTTTCCAGATTCTGGCTATTGTGAACTGTGCCACGATGAACATAGAAACACAGATGGCATATCTTTTTTCTTTTAATTATTTTTATTTTATAAGGTAATTAACAATATTTTATTACATTAAATATTCAAACACCAGTTCCACCAACATTACATCTTCCCACCACCAAATTTGGGATGTTTCCATCCCAAGCCCCAATCCCTGTCCCAAAGCACAATAGAAGTAATATATTTTGTATTGTCTGTTATGAAAAACCGTTGAAAATGCTACAAAAAAGTATTCATAGAGGAGACAGTGTGAAGATTGTTCTATTTTGGCAAGAGCCATTAAGAGATTCTTTAGGATATCACTAACATGTTGTTAAAGGTTGAGTTATGAGCTTTCATGTATATATGAAATTATGTATATATGCATATATATTTCTTTCTATGATTTGTTGTCTACTATTTGAATCGCATCAAGTATGGTGTGGTATTTATGGAGAATGGGTAGGGATGTTTTGTGCAGCCCTGAATGTGGCCGTTTGGCCCAGGAACACGTTCACTTGCTCAGCCTGAGTGTGTGGGGAGCAATCCTGAGCATGGCTTCGGTTGAGTTCCTGAGGTTTTCAGCTGCTAGAGCTGGGTCCCTTGGGGCAGGGAGGGCTCTCACCCACCTCCCTCTGCAGGCCCCGAGTGAAACAGTCTGGTTTGGAGTCAGGTGGCATGGCTATGGGAGTGTCATGTTGCTCTCTTCTGGGAGAAAAAGCCGTGTTATCTGGATGATGGCTGGTGAGGAGATGGGCAGATGGCATTTCTGCTGTGTGTTTTGGGCTCCCCAGAGTAAAAACCCAGAGTGGTTTTTCTGGGTGAAATGGGAGTTCAATTTCTAGCTTTTTAAGGAATATTCATATTGTTTCAGAAAAAGGCGGGGCCAATCAGCATTTCCACCAACAATGAAGGAGAGTCCATTTCTCCCCACATCTACACCAGCATTGGTTGCTTTTGTTCTTTTGAATGTGTGCCAGTCTCTGTGATGCGAGATTATATCTCATCGTTTCTTGATTTGTGTCTCCCTGATGATTAGTGATATAGAGCAGTTTTTCATGTGCCATTTGTCCATTTGAGTTTCTTCTTTGGGAAAGTTTCTGTTCATTTTTTTTCTACCAATTTTCGATGGGGGGGGGATGTCTTTTATTGTAAAGCCCTACAGTCCATTATAAAGGCCCTCCCGTTGATCGTCAATTTGCTCGAGCGGGCCCAGTAACATCTCCATTGGAGACTTTGTTGTTACTGTGTCTGGCATATCGAATACTCTCGGTAGCTTGCCGGGCTCTCCGAGAGGGGCGGAGGAATCGAACTCCAGTCGGCCATGTTGGCCGCTTGTAAGGCGAACGCCCTACCCGCTGTGCTATCGCTCCAGCCCATTATATACTTTGATATTAAGTATTTATTAGATGGATAGCACGGTACCACTGTCCGCCTGTTGTTCATTGATTTGGTCAAGCGGGCACCAGTAACGTCTCCATTGTGAGACTTCTTGTTACTGTTTTTGGCATATCGAATACGTCACGGGGAGCTTGCTAGGCTTTGCTGTGTGGGTGGGATTCTCTTGGTAGCTTGCCACGCTCTCCGAGAGGGGCAGAGGAATCAAACCCAGGTTGGCCCCGTGCAAGGCAAAATTTTCCATTCCCTGGGTTGTCTTTGTATCTTTGGCACCATTTCAATTGAGGTACACAAACGTCTTAGTTTAATACTGTCCCATTTGTTTATCTTTGCTTTCACTTACTTGGTCAATGGTGTTTTATGTTTGAAAGTGCCTTTAGCTTCAAGGTCATGAAGGGTTTTGCTACAGTTTCGTCCATGTGTCTAATGGATTCAAGTATGATGTTGAGGTCTTTAATCCATTTTAAACTGACTTTTGTGCCTGGTGTTAGATAAAGGTCTGAGTTCATTATTTTTTTTAACATGTAGATGTCCAGTTTACCCAGCTTGGAACGTCTTCAAGAACATCGAAGAAATAGCTAAGAGGACGAAGAACCTCCGGCTCCGGGCACATCTCTTTGATTCCACTGTTCTTCCTGCATTAACATATGCCTCAGAGACCTGGGCCCTACGCAAACAGATTAGAACGCTATTCAGGTCTCCCAAAGAAGAATAGAAAGAGCTATGCTTGGAATATCACGTTTCACTCAAATGAGAGAAAAAATCTGGAGTTCCGACATCCGTAGACGATCAAGAATCAGGGATGCTGTCTCATTTGCCAAGGTGTCAAAAATCAGATGGGCTGGTCACGTAATGAGATTTAAAGACGACCGCTGTACTAGAGCTGTTACTGACTGGATTCCACGGGATGTCAAAAGACCGCGTGGCTGCCCACCTTCCAGATGGTCAGACTTCTTCGTGAGGATCATGAGCGATCGGTTTGAGGCTCTTCATGTTCCCAGAGTGAACAGATGCCATTGGGCTACACTAGCACGCGACAGGGACAAATGGAGACGTTGCTGGCGCCCGCTTGAGGAAATTGACGACTAACGGGAACTTAAGTGATTAAGTGATTTAAGTGATCTTGCTGCATTCAGTATCTTATCTCTGTCTATGGTGTTCGTCATTCAGTTTAGGAGATGTCTTGGAGTCTTTTGTTAGGGTCCCTTTTAGCTGGTACACTTTGGGATTCTTGGATCTGGATGCCTGTGTTCACCAACTATGAGAACTGTTCAGAAACAATGTCTGTCACTGTTACTACTTCATTGGGGTTGTCTCCCTGTCTCTCTGGAACTCTGAGGATTCTTACGTTCTTTCTCCTAATTCATTCTACAGTTCTCTGTTCTTCCTTTGAGATATTTTGAGGATTTTCATTGTAATTGTTGTCTGTAGGTTTTCTGCATCTCACTCTCAAGCTTACTAATTTTGTATTTGCCTGTTGTTTCACTGATGTTGAGATGACCCACTGAGTTTTTCATTTCAACCACTGAATTTTTTATCAATGCCCTTTATGTTCTAGTGTCAACTAGGTTGCCCAGAGTGTAAACTAATTGTTTTATTTTTATTTTTCCTTATTGAATATATAAGCAGGTCATCTGAAAGCATCTGATGATGCGACCACACAAGTCATGTCTTTCTGAAGTATTGCTGTTGCACAAATGGTTCTAATTTCAGGAGCAGAGGTGACAGGAGGAGGAAGGTGAGGGTGAGTTCTCTACATTGCTGGGAGAGAGACAGCAGGAGGGAAGCCAAGGGGCCAGGCATAAAGGAACTTCAGCCACTGACTCTGATTCTACTGCTAACTTCACTGTTCACTATGGGAATGATTCTCTATTACTAAGTGAGCTACTCATTCGCATCAAATAATAGATATTTTAGCTTACTACCTAGTACTGATATTTTCTGTTTAATGTTGGTGGTTTCTTTTCAGGCCAGTTAAGTTAATAAAGGTATGCACTTAATGGTAACCCTTCCCTTACCTGCATGCACACAGGTTCACACACAAACATGTAGGAATTGAGATGCTGCGACTTACAGCAGGTGTCTGGGGCCCGTGAGCACCACAGTAGAAAGCTGAGACGCTCCATAAACATTGGCAAGGGCAATGCCTGTTCCGTACTCAGGAGCAGAGAGTCAAGGTCCTGCTCCCCAGGGGGTCTGGGGACCCTTTTATGATGTGAAGCCTCAGGCCCAGGACTGAGGAGAGAGCTGAGGAGCTCCAGGGGCCCCTTATCAAAGATAAACCGTGTTCATCTGAGATGACTCTTACCCGTAACCAGTTGTTGTGACCTAAATGGGCTTGATACTCTTCTTCAGGTCACTCAGGGAGAGACTGCTCCCTGTACAATGCTTGTCCCTGGGGGGTTGCTTGTGTGCAGAAGAGAATATCAATTGGAAAATTTGCCAGCATTAGAGATTGATCACTGGGCCCACACTCTATGAGAATGTATCTCTGAAACCCGAGGATGCACGGGATGCTGTTGTCATGTGTATCCCTTGACTGGGCAGCACACACCTGGTCTAAATGTGGGATGGAGCATGGGCTCATCGTCTGTTGTCATGGGAACTCTAATCAGAGAAGTGACCTCCTTTGCAATTTATGACAGAAAATAGGGCAGAAGAAAGGAGGCTGCAGAGAAACCCTACGGTGGATACATGGTGATAATGTGATGAAGAGACAGAGGTGGATGAAGATGAGTCAATGCTCTGACCATTATAAACCTCATTTTTTAGCATGAAGAACAGGTGCCCTCAGCAACCTGGGCACGTCATGTCTTAACTCATCTGATCTCCTTCAGATGCCAGGAGACTGACTTTTGATTCATTGGAGGGATAAAGGTGTAAGCACACATGAAGTAGAGAGGATAAGTCCAGTAAAACAAACAAGGGGGGTAATCAATGATTAAAAAGCATGTTTATCTTGTGATCTCTAAGTTACAGTCTTCTTTTGATATAGTCATGTCAAGTAAAAGTGCCTTATCAAATTCGGAGATATCAGTGTGTTGGGATTGGGAATTCCCTAGCCCTGGGAGGTGCGGAGAGACCAGACAGACACAATTGCTGCAGGAGTAAAAACGGGGTTTCTTGCTGGAGCTCCGCAGCATACCTCAGAGTGGGCAGTGGCTGAGAACCCCGAGCTTCTTCAAAGGGGGTCTTATATAGGCTTTCATCAATTGTTATAACAAAACCCGTGCATTCCAAAGATCATAGATTCAAAAGTCAGCAGTTACATACATTGATTTTCAGCAGCACAAGCAAGGTTATGGCCAGAATCATTAAGTCTTTAGTGAGACAATACATTCCAGGAACGGGCAATTTCCCCCAACCACCCGCATCCTGAGTTATCCTTTACCCCAGTCTGCGGGGTGCTTTACTGAGACAATACATTTCAGGAACAGTAAATACACCTGAATCCTGTCACAAAAGGAGCCAAGCAGTTTTACAGAAAACAATGTGCAAGTTAGCTGAAGCACGCAAAAATTTGATGCCCTAGCATGGATTCTTTCAAGTGGAAGGCTCAGAGTCAGGAACGTAGAAAATGTTCCCTGGAGGGACCTTTGATGAGAATCAGGAAACCAGTCACCCATCAGCTCCTGCTCCTCTGAGATGTATCCTCTAGGTAGAGGTCGTAGCGCCCCCTTCTGGCTGTGGTCTCCGGCAGTCCACACTCTCCCAGCAGGGAGGTTTTTGTCTGGGCTTACCCTGACTTCCCATCACTGTGCTTACTTCTTGCACAGTAATACACGGCTGTGTCCTCGGGGGTCACAGAGCTCAACTGCAGAGAGAACTGGTTCTTGGAGGTGTCAGCCGTGATGGAGATGCGGCCCTGGAATGCTGGGTTGTAGCTGGTACCACCGCTCCAGTACCCCATCCATTCAAACCCTTTCCCAGGGCTCTGGCGGATCCAATTCCAGTAGTAACTGCTGCTGACAGAGCCCCCAGAGACAGAGCAGGTGAGGGAGATGGTCTGGGAGGGCTTCACCAGTCCTGGGCCCGACTCCTGTAGGGTCAGAGCAGACACAGTACCTGGGGACAAGGGGAATCAGTCACTGTCAGTCCCTGCAGTCACTCCATCCCCTAGACCCTGACACATCTGGGACACTCACCCAGGGGGCCTGTCCCCAGGCAGAGGAGAAGACCCCACAGAATCATCTTCTTTTTGGTCAAAGCTATGCCTTCCCCAGAGACTCAGCCCTGAGTGAGGAGACAGCTGTGAGCTCCAGAACCCAGAGAGCATTTGACCCCGGAGCCTGAAAGGGATTTGCATGAGGTGACCCAGTCTGTTATAAGGGGAAACTATCTTACCTTGGATCTCCTTGTCCCATTGGGGTGCTGATCTCACACACCCTATCTGGTGATGAGTACTTGCTGATGAAGCACATTGAAACAGGTCATAGGAGACTCCTCACTTATTTTAATAATCTGTCTTAGTCAAGTTAAAATGATCACAATTATTTCAATTTCAAGTTGCCAGTGAAAATACTTTGCATTGTTTATGTTTTAAAAACTTTTTAATATAACCACCATTTAGAATGTTTATAATTATAATCATACTTAAATTTGTTTCATATCTGTCTCTCTCTAAAATAATATCCAAATTAAAACTGCCCTTCTCAATACTCATTTCTTTCAGTAAATAAATTATGACATAGTTGTATCTGATAATCGTTTGCAAAGTACGTAGTCAATAGCACATAGTACAATTGAAAATTTCTGTTTGAGTTTTATTTTTGCTTTTTTTTTTTGTTTTGGGGCCATACTCAGTGATGCTTGGTGGTAACCCCTAGCATTGCACTCAAGAGTTACTTCTGGCAATGGCTGCTTCATTCTGGGCAACCAGGAGGGGGACCAGGTGAGGCTCCTTCAGCCCCAACTGAGGCAGCCCCAGCAGCCGAAAACCTCTAGAACTCAATCACTGCCATGCTCAAGGGTGCTCTCCACGTGCTTGAAAGGGACTCACTCAAGAGCCAATCTATTTCTGGACATGTTACACTTTCACTGTATCACTGTCATCCTGTTGTTCATTGATTGCCTCGAGCAGGCACCATTAACGTCTCCTTCGTCCTAGCCCTGAGATTTTAAAAAGTGACACATCTGAGGCACTTTTAGAGTCAGGGGAATGAGACCCATAATTGTTACTGGTTTTTGGAATATTGATCACGCCACGGGGAGTTTGCCAGACTCTGCCATGCAAGCAGGATACTCTTGGTAGCCTGCCATGTTCTTCAGAGTAAGAACTAGATAATAAGATGTCGGGTGGGGAGGGAAACTCAACCCACCCTCCACCAAGGGGCCCTTGTGAGGACAGCCAGGCACGGAGGCAGGAGACTCCGGCTGTTCTCTTCCAGAAGCAGGGTTTTATAGTCTCTGGGTCTTGGCTGTTGATGGGATTACATGGCGCCAGGGGGCAGTTGGTTGATGTAACGCCTACATAGTGGAAGATGGGGGATCTGGGTGGAGGAGACCCCAGTTCCAATCCGAGCAGGCTTGAAGATCTATATCAAGGGTCCCACACACCTGGGTTCCTCTGCCTGTTCCTTCATGCGTGAGGCTTGTCCGAACGTGTGGAGAGTGGTCATAAGCATGGTGTGGCTGGAACTGGAGGACTTCAGCTGCTGGGGCTCTGCTCGGGATGGGGAGGGAAACTCAACCCACCCTCCTCCAAGGGGTCTCGGTGAGGACAGCCAGGCGCGGGGGCAGGAGACTCTTTAAGCTACCAATATACCAAGAATAGCACACCTCATTTGATGGGGTTTAAAGTAGAAGGCTATATTGAAGGAACAATATAGCCTGCCCACAGGGCAGAGTCTGGCAAACTCCCCGTGGCACACCAAATATGCCAAATACCAGTAACAATGATGGGTCTCATTCTCCTAAAAGAGCCTTGAATATAATCTCAGGGCTAGGATGAAAGAGACGTTACTGGGGCCTGCTCGAGGCAATCGACGAATAACAGGATGAATGAATGAAAAGTAGAAGGCAACCAATCTTAGTGCTAAATATATTTATAAATACATACAAATATATATCACTTGATCACTTGATACCCCATTACTCATCGATTTGCTCGAGCAGGCTCCAGTAATGTCTCCATTCATCCCTGTTGCGTGCTAGCATAGCCCAATGGCATTTACTCGTTCTAGGAACATGAAGAACCTCAAACCAATCATTCAGGGTCTTGACGAAGAAGTCTGACCATCTCGTAGGTGGGCGTCCACGCGATCTTTTGACATAATGTGGAATCCAGTCAGTAATGGCTCTAGTCCAGCGGTCATCTCTACACCTCATTATGTGTCCAGCCCATCTGATTTTTGATGCCTTGGCAAATCAGACAGGGTCCCTGATTCTTGAGCGTTGACAGAGATCAGAATTCTGCATTCTATCTTTCATATGAGTGAAGTGTGTTACTCCAAGCATAACCCTTTCGATTCCTCTTTGAGAGACCCGAATAGCATTCTCATCCTGATTTTGTAGGGCCTATATATATATGTATGTATAAAGGTAAAGGCCCTCCCGTTGATCGTCGACTTGCTCGAGCGGGCCCAGTAACGTCTCCATTGGAGACTTTGTTGTTACTGTGTCAGGCATATCGAATACTCTCGGTAGCTTGCCGGGCTCTCCAAGAGGGGCGGAGGAATCGAACTCGGGTCGGCCATGTTGGCCGCTTGTAAGGCGAACGCCCTGCCCACTGTGATATATATATATATATATATATATATATATATATATATATATGCAGATAAGTGTCAACCTTTACAGCATGTTACTAATATCTTTTAGAAGGCTTAATGACCTTTGGGTGAAATACAAAAATCTTCACACATTTTCCTCTGAGGAAATTTTTGTCTCATTTTTAGTAGGTTTTTCATAACAATCAATACAAAATAAATTATTTTAGTTTTGCTTTGGGGGCAAGGTCTGGGGCTCAGAATGGAAATCTGATAGTGGGAAGATGTAATGGTGGTGGGATTGGTGTTCACATATTAAATGCAATTAAATATTGTGAACAACTTTATAAAAATAAAATTAATTTTTTAAAAAATATTACTCCGTGCAGTGCTCGGGGGACCATATGTGATGCTGGGGATGACCCCCCATTGGTGAGTAAAGAAAAGCAAACTATCAATTGTACTATCACTCTGGCTAGCTGATTTTTGCATTTTCGAGTTGGGTTCTATTCTACCATGCATTCTTATGGGGCAGACATTTGTTATAGGCTACATTTAAACTATTCTATATGTTCCTTTTAATTTTTTATGGAATCTGTAGTTTCTCTAACTTTCAAAAATAAACCTACAACTGCCACGTCTCAGTGTTTCCACTGAAGTCACTTTGCTTCTGTCCATATCTGTGCATCTTTTATTTCTATCAGAGCTTGGGTGTCACTGCTCAGGGGTCCTGCTGTTCCCACCCTTGTCACACTCCACCAGTGCCACAGTCGGTTCTGTTGCTCCATCAGGTGTCTTTGCCAGTGGGTAACATTCAATGACATTTAAGGGGAACAAGTGTCCTGGGAGGAGTGGATTTCTGGAGATGACTGAAGGGCGTCTGACAGACCCTTTCCCCAAATCCCCTTGTCACTGCAGACCCTGGCAAAAGCTCAGTCTGAACTGACATGTTCATACTGGGTCACTGATGGAAACTATGTTATCTCTCCCTCTCTCCCTCTCTCCCTCTCTCTCTCTCTCCCTCTCTCTCTCTCTCTCTCTCTCTCTCTCTCTCTCTCTCTCTCTCCCTCTCTCCCCTTTCTTACTTCACACACTGTGACTTAGAAATTTGTTCACAATACAGTTGTTTCAGGTATTCAGCATGCCAACAACTGTCCCACCACCCATGTGTTCTTCCTTCCACCAACAACCCCAGTTACCCACCGCCCAAGCCGGCTCCCTGATCAGACACTAATTAATTGATTTTAGACTGTTTGTTACAACATCTGTCTCCTAATGGTGTTGCTACAATCTCGGTCTGAGGATTTCCTGAGCTGTCAGGTGTGCTTGAGCCTTCTGCGGTAGTGTTTCACTCGTTCCTATCTAATTTCCACGTTTCTCCTGGGCTGGCAGCCCTGTGAGTTTGGGGCTGTTGCATAGTTTCATAGGTGGCGACAGGCCTCAGGATTTGAGCTGAGACCCTCAAGTGCAAGTGATTCTCTGACCTCTCTGAGATGAATCATGAAGACAAGCCATTTTCTGACTGTGGCCAGAGTCAGATACGGGTGGGGGAAGCAATGGGCCTTGGGCAAGGCAGGGACTCGGTCTGTCCCCCTCCAACCCAGGGTCAAGAGATCTTGAATCCGGGGAAGTTGGGCCTTCCAGAGCTCCTCCCCCAAGGGACAGTCCAGCCAGGCCATTCCCTTCAGGTGACAGACGCTGAGGAGCACAGAAACCATGAGGCCTGACCGAGGGTTTATATCAGAGTTTGGATACCTCCATGCCCCGTGTTTGAGAGTTAGATTTCCTCATAATAAATTAATTGATTTTAATCAATAAATTAATCTCATCACCAAGCTCTGTAAGTTTGTAGTATCAAGCAATACTGGAAACTGCCTTTGAATTATTGTCATTTCCTTGTTTTACTTGATTTATTCTTCCAATAATATCAGGTATAATAATATTTTATACCAGGCTGTCTTCACTGAGGGCACCTCAGAGGGGAGCAGGCGAGAGCCCTCCCAACCCCAACGGACCCAATCCTGGCAGCCGACCGACGTCCACTACCCAACCGCCACCACACTCCAGGCTGCTTTCCAAACTGTGGCCACGCGACACATTTTAAGATACTTCCTACCCAGTTCTCCGTGATGTATTCGATATGCCAAAACCGGTAACTATAACAGGTCTCATTCCCCTGACCTGAAAGAGTCTCCAATCATTGAGAAAGATGGGTAAGCAGAGGCTGCTAAAATCTCAGGGCTGGGACGGATAGAGACGTTACTGGTGCCCGCTCGAGTAAATTTGACAATGAGATGACAGTGATACAGAAATAATAGCATTTTGATTTCTAGACTTGACACCCTGTGAAAGTTGCTCTGCCTGTCATAGATTTGTGTTGTCACACATGTTCTCGAAGCTTGCCCTCAGTTAGGGCCTTCACTTTCTTGATCTTCCCTGGCCACTGATGGAGCACATTTGTTTCAAAATTCCATCAGGGTCGTCTAAGTGTCAGTGCGCTGTGTGTGGGCAATATTACCCTTGGGGAGGGAAACAAGGGTGTCATTGTGTGGGCTCTGAGCTCAGTCTCTGATTCATAAATTCTTTTTTATTATTGTTCTTAAATTTATTTATTGAATCACCGAGAGAAAAGTTACAAAGCTTTCAGGTTTAAGTCTAGATCACACAATGATCAAACACCCATCCCTTCACCAGTAATTATTTCTCACCACCAAGAACCCCAATATAACCCCCCTCCCACCCCTCCCGGTGCCTGTGAGGCAGCTGATTTCTACTTAACTCTCTCTCTACTTTGATTACATTCATTATTTCGACAAAAGATGCACCATTATTGTTTGGGATTTACCCCCAACAATTAGAACTGCTGAAAAGGCATTGTGAAATAATTTGCTTTCAATTGTTGATTATGAAAACCATATGATTTGTGTTGTCACACATGCCCACTATTGCGGCTGTGCCATTTTGGATTTCTGATATTTTACTAATTAAGTCTGGAGGGATTTCTGCCAAGAGCTGGATAATTATGAGGTCGGTTTGTGTGCCTCTGATGCCATGGCCATGACAGAGAGCTGCTTGTGGGGGACAACTCATGGCCTCAGTAGGGCGTGAAGGATGTGCCTGTTCTGTCCCATGAGGCTGCAGTTGCCCTGTCACCTCCGGCTCATACCTGGCTGTCCAATAAGCTCTAAGGCGGTGGCCACCGTGCTGACCTGGGAGGGGAGACGGAAAAGATAAACACCCTTTCCCTCCCAGAGGGGCATAGCACCTTAGTTTAATGTATAGTCCATTCACATTTCTGCTGCAAGCTGCTGGGCTCTGGATTATGTCCGTGTGCCCCTGGTGCCATGGCCGTACCCTCATAAATTCTTAATATATCACTATTGTTGTAATTTTGGGGTATTTTAGAGGGGAAAATGAGCTGTTGGAGCAGCGTAATAAGAAAAGTTCACACTGTGTCTTTTGTTGACCCCAGATGTGCAGAAAAACTGTGGGAAAACACGCATGTGGCAGACCATCCTGTGGCCCCTATCATGTCTGCATGGAGACTCCATGGACACTAATGGGAGATTTTTAATTTCTGGGTTTTGTCAAACTCTTTTCTCTAGGTTCTGAAAACTATGCTCATTGTTAATTTTAAGTGGCCATGTATTTCTCCTGGAGTGTCTGTTCTCTCTGCCTACAGATACCAAGTGGAGTTGTTTGGTTATTCCTTTTACATCTCAAAATACTTCCAAATCTGTCACAGTAAATAGCATTTATTTCCTAGGAATTTTACAGCAGGTGGATTAAGGTGCCACCTCCCCTCAGCTGTAAGAGCTGAGTTCTGGTATTGCCAACAGAGTGCCCTGAACCTTGCTCAAGAACTGCTGCTACTGTCGCTCTGAGAGCAGCCCCTCTGCACACATCCCTCTGGTGTCTCCGCATTCTCCGTGAAACATCTCCTCATCACAGGCATGACGCCTCCAAGGTCAGGGGTCACAGAGACAAAGGGAGGGGCCTGCAGGGTTCACTCTACTGCATCATGGTTTCTGAAGAAAGTCTCAACGAGGTTGGGACAGGACACGGACGCGACTCATTACCCAACACCACGTGGTCCTGGACTTCTGAACGTGGCCACTATCCTAGTGTCACCTTTTCTACTCCCCATGTCTAGTGGCGGGATTCCAGCTCAAGGATACAGAGATACAACTATGCAAAAGGGGTGGGATCCACCTTCTCTCAGAAGGGGTCTTCCAACACCTGGATTGCATCTCAGAGAAAATTATTTCCTGCTGGCACACAGCAGGTGAACATGTGCATATTTAGGCACTGGGATGTTTTCTAGTTGTACACATTAGTCCCAGGAATGATCATGTCTGTCCTTTCAGGGACAAATCACAGAAAGGAGGTAAGGAAATGAGGGGTAGACAGGCGCAGACGCTGATGCACCTGGGTCACTCCTCCATCACAGCTGGTGTCCTGTGTCCCATGTCCTGCTGAGTGCCAAGTGTGTGATGCTGAGAAGTGGAAATGAAGCTTAGCACCAATTTTCATATATTTACATTTAATAAAGAACATGGTCTAGTTGCCAAAAACATTGTAGAATAATCAAAGATTTTCCTGGGGCTGGAGCTATTGTCCCAAACCTGCAATGGTCTCAGCACATACTGATATGTGTTTGTTCCGGTGATAAGTGTGAAACACAAGGAGCTCAGTCATACAGAAAATACTAGTGAATCGTTATTTTGTTCTTGGAAAGAATCCAAGAACCTGCAAAGCCACCCAAATACTTACAAGTGGTTCTTCTGCTAGCTTCGAGGGAGTGCAAAATCCGCATACCCCGCACACCAAGGAAGAAAACCGGCGGTTATCGGAGGGTCTAGTTAGACATGCAGCCCCGGGAAGGGGCCTTTATGCCGGGTGAGTAACTGGATGAGTGAGCAGGGGAGCCCGGAACGGCTCAGCTTTGGGTGTGCGTGGTGTGCCTCAATTCCAGTTTCCCGCAGACCAAGTGTGTAAACTCAAAAAAGGGCAGCACTGCAGCGGCGGCGGCTCTATCTCTCCCTCTCCCGATGCCCGCATTTGGTAGTCTCACGCTGCTTCCCCCACCATGGGGAGGTCGATGGCAATGGGTAGGCGAAGGAAGGAAATGAGGGCCAGGCTGGTTGGTCTTAGTTGCAGTTTATTCCAACCCTCTCTCCATCCACTTCTCTTTCTCTCCTCTGCCTCTCCTCATGCTTCTTCCTCCCCCATGCTACTTCATCCTCCTTCTCCATGCTCCTTCATCCTCCTTCTCTGGAGTCTGGATTCTGATTCTGATCTCCTTTCTGCTCCTTCTGATCCCCCAGCCCACTCTTACAGTACAGTTAAATTCAAAAGCATGAGGTCTTGGGGTAACCTTTACACATAGGTGTGATCACAATCAATAGGGGAAGAATTCTTTCCCTAGGGGAGGGGACATCCACATCCTCTACAAGTCAATAGGGGTAGAATTCTTTCCCTCTTTCCCTCAGGGATATTCACATCTAGGACAGATCCTCATTATCAGATCAATCCACCCTAGAGCAGATTCTCCTGGGTGTGTTTCTCCTCTCCTTGTCTAGAAAACATATAAGCACATATAATATAAATCATTTTGTATGGATACAGTAAGAAATACCTTAAACTTATAGAATTGCTCCCCTAGGGCCATCTCGATGTCAGACTACAGTGCTCAGGCCAGGTAGTCTTTCCTATCCCTAGCAGGATCCTAGTCTCATCATTACTTTTGGATCATGACAGCATTTGTCTATGATAAAACTCTTAACTTATAGTTAAGAATCGTGGCACTTTGGCTGGCCCAGTTCGAAGCCAGGGTAGCACACCACTTGCCCTGGGTCCATTCAGTCCCTCGTTGGGGAGGAACCAAGGGCAACTGAGGCTTAAGTCGAGAAAGCAGATGCCCAGGAGGGAATAATATTCAGAGCCAATTAGATCCTAAGTTACAAAGCATAATATTAACGGTCTTCCTGTATCTATACAAAAAGGAAATTGCTTTAAAGTAAACTTTTCATAAGGCATAAGGAGAGGATAAAGGTAATATTTCACTCATACATATAAAATCATAGATTTCTGAGGAATCTAACCTTATAAGTTAACAGAGTCTGATTGGGGGAAAGCCGATTACCTGGTTGGGGAGGAGAGCATAGGGAAGAATTTACAAATAAACACAATGGAATGGGAGTGCCTCAGGAGCACTGTGATGGGTGTAACCAGATAAACCCAAGCTCCTTGTGGAGAAAGGACAAAGCAATGTCATCCTACACCAAGGATGAAAACCGTCCATTCTTGGGGTTCTATTTAGATGCACAGCCCCAGAAAGGGACCCTTCCACTGGGCGGTTACCTGGATGAGTGAGCAGAGGGTGCAAGGAAAGGTTCAGCTTTGGGTGTGTGCCGTGTGCCTCAATTTTTCCTTCCCCCGCAGACCAAGTATGCTGTTCTCGGGGGGTCTAGTTAGATGCGCAGCCCCCAGAAAGGGGCCCTGCTGCCTGGCTGATACCTGAGTAAGTGAACAGAAGGTACCTAGAACGGTTCAGCTTTGGGTATGTGCGGTGTGCCTCAGTTCCTGTCCCTCACAGACCAAGGATGAAAACCAGTCGTTCTTGGGGGTCTAGTTAGATGTCCAGCCCCCGGAAAGGGGTACTGCTGCCGGCGGGTACCTGGATGAGTGAGCAGAGGGTGCCCAGAATGGTTCAGCTTTGTGTGCACCTCGTGTGCCTCAATTGCTGTCCACCGCAGACCATGGATGAAAACCAGCTATTCTCAGGGGTCTATGTAGACGAGTAGCCCCGGGAAGGGTCCCTGCCACCAGGCGGGTACCTGGATGAGTGAGCAAAGGGTTCCTGGAATGGTTAACCTTTGGGTGCTTGTGGTGTGCCTCAATTCTCATCCCTCGCAGACCAATGATGTAAACCGGCCGTTCTCAAAGGTCTAGTTAGATGCACAACTCCGGGAAGGGGCTCTGCCACTGGGCAGGTATCTGGATGAGTGAGACTAAAATACTTCTTTTCCTTAACCTTCTTGACTTGGGGAGGAGTGATAGCACAGTGATAGGGCATTTGCTTGCATGTGGCCCACCTGGGTTCTATTTCTCCACCCGTCTCGGAGAGCCCGGCAAGCTACCGAGAGTATCTCGCCTTCTCTGCAGAACCTGGGAAGATACCCGTGACATATTTGATATGGCAAACACTAACAAGGCTCACAATTTGTTGTGAGACGTTACTGGTGCCCTCTCGAGCAAATCGATGAACAACGGGAGGACAGTGCTACAGTGCAGTGCTGACCTTCTTGACTCATGTTGTCATTGTTTCACTCCTTCATATGTAGCATAAATAAAATATTCTAGTGTATAATTAGTAATGTATTAGAAACAGTGAAAGAAACAAATTAGAAAGGAAAGAAATCAGGAACATTCATTTCGTATTTTATTTCGCATGATAGAAACTAAATTTTTGTTTTTCGCATTGCTTTAAGGTAAACTATGCAAAAGACATAACTTACAATGCAGTCCTTAAAAGGATCTGATGTTACAAGCTAACAGAATCTGATTACGGAGAAAAGGTGATTAGCCGACTGGGGAGGAGAGCACAGAAAAGAGTTTATAGATAAACGGAGGAATGGGAGTGACTCAGGAGCACTGTGGTGGGTGTAACCCGATAAACCTAAGCTTCCTGTGGCAAGGGAGAAAAGACAAACCAATGTTATCCTACAGTTCTTCAGTTGACCGGGCACCCCCTGACTGGAGACTCAGCTGAGCCCATCTCTGGACGTCCTTGAGTACAGGAGTGAGACTTTCCGGGAAGCAGACAGGAGGGGAGTGTGCGGGGTCACTGCGGGGAGGGTCAGAGACCTTTACTTCCATCTGGCTGGGAAGGAACGGGGGTGCAGGAAGTGTGAGATCCTGGAGGAAGTTGGTACAGAGATCCTTGAGGGAGATTAGACAATGGACCTGTACTAAGGGTGAGTGATGGCAGGACGGGGACCCCTGTGAAACCCCCACAGTCACTCTGAGTACTGGACAGTTCATTACTGTGCTGTTTAGGATTCGCTTTGTGGGCCCGACCCTGTTCCTTTTGCCCCTTTCAGTCCTGAGCGCCCTCTGGTGGCCCTGGAGAGCCCTGCAGCCCAGCCTGTCTCAGCAGATTTGTGTCTGGGCTCACCTTGCCTTCCCCTCACTGTGACTCTCTCTGGCACCATGAAACACAGCTGTGTCCTCGGGGGTCACTGAGCTCAGCTGCAGGGAGAACTGGTTCTTGTTCGTGTCTCTGGTGATGGAGACGCGGCTCTTGAGGGACGGGCTATAGTGAGTGTTTCCATCATGACATATGCGCCCTGACCAGAGCAGGCCCTTCCCTGGGGGCTGGCGGATCCAGTGCCAGCAGTAACTACTGGTTGTGATGGAGAATCCGGAGACAGAGCAAGTGTGGGAGAGGGTCTGGGAGGGGGCCATCAGTCCTGGGCCCGAATCCTGCAGATGCACCTGAGATAGGACACCTGGAGACAAGAAGAATCAGTCATGGTCAGTCCTTGCTGTCACTCCCTCCCCTACACCCTGTCACATCTGGGACACTCACACAGGGGGGCTGTCCCCAAGCAGAGGAGCAGACCCCACAGAATCATCTTCTTCTCAACCACAGCTCTGCCTTCCCCAGAGACTCAGCCCTGAGTGAGGAGACAGCTGTGAGCTCCACAGTCCAGAGAGCATTTGACCCCAAAGCCTCAGAGAATTTGGATGAGGTAACCTCCTCTGTTGCTAATAACAGAGACCTCTGAACTCGAGTCCCCTTTGTCTCATAGGGTGCTGAATTCACACACCCTATCTGGTGGATTGAGCACTGAAGTTGGCGCATTGAAACACGTTTTAGAAGGGTCCTGACTTACTCATCTTCATAATAAGAGAAGATGAAAGGTTCAAAATTCCCTCAATATGACAGCTCTTTCATATTACATAAAATAGTTCACATTTTTCCCTTTCTGTTTCTCAGAAACTCTAGAATTAACCCTTGTTTCCTTTATTTAAACCTAACACAGATGTAATGGATTTTTGACATTCCCACATCAATCCCACCTCCTAGTGACCTTCCTTCCTCATTGTCATCATTTCCCCAACCAGCCCTGCAAACCTGACCTTTTAAAAGGCACACAATGATTTGCTCTATGTTACTTGTTTCAATCAAATGGCTAAAGGAATTATAAAAATTACTTCAGTAAAATAACATCTGTGAAATTGCTCCATCTCACCTCAGGCTTATGGAGTCTTTGTCTAGGATTTATAGCTATTGGTTGCTGACTGAGCCTTTGGTATCTTTTTTTTGGTTTGTTGAGTTTAGTTGGCTTCTATGCTACTTTCTCATCTAGTTTGGTGAGCTCCTACTGGAACTTCAGTTCTGTGAAATGAGGAGGTGTCAGTTGGTCCAGAAAGTTTAGGATCTGTTGAATTGGGATGAGTCCGAGGAGATCTCAGTGCATTCCTGGAGTTAGGCCTTGGGCAGTAAGTGTGGCGGGTCAGTTGGGGGTGGGTATGGCTATTGGGCCTTCAGCAGGGCAGAGACAGAGATTTAAGTGGAATCTGAGGAGCAGGGCCTATTGGTGAGTAGGCATGAGACAGCTGTGGGGATGGGTGCGACTGCCTAATATCCATATCTAATATTTTATTGAAACTCTCATTATGTCTGAGATGCCAGGACAAACCCCAAGGACAGGCTTGTTCATCTTAGCCCCAACTGCTTTCAAAGACGACTTCTGATGGGTCACGAGACAAAGTTTATGGAGGGTTCAAACCCTGACTCTAGGATTGATGGATTAGAGTTGGGGCCTGTCTGGCTCTGTCCTGGAGCAGACAACCGTTATAAATTATATTTCAACTAATTCCAGCACATATTTTAAAATTGTTATTCAGTCTCTAGTTCTCTTTAATCTTCATAATAACACACAAAAATGTCAGATATCACAACTTTGACTGGAAATCGGTGTGTTTCTGTTGATGCTGTCTGTCCTAATACCCTGAATTCTCCATGACTGAGTGTCCTGCTGTGCTCACCCTTGTCACCTTCCATAATGCCACAGTCTATTGCTCTTCCTGCAACTGCCTCTGACAAAGTGTCAAAGTCTTTGTGGCATCTGAGGGGTATTGAAGAAGTATCAAGCAGGAATTCTCTGGCCTGTAGATGACCCCTTACCCTACCTCCTCCCACAGTCAGAGCAAACCCTCCCCTTACTGTGTCCATTTTCCTCAGGATAGTTTTGCATTCCTCTAAATAGCTGATTCTCAGGCAGGACACAGGAACCGTGAGCTAGGAAACAGGGAGTGAGCCTCAACGTGCCCCCCTCCTCCTGTGGGGACCCCAGTGGGAAGGGGGCAGTTTCCACAGCACTGAACTTTCCCCTGAGGGTAAGAGGGGTCAATCACTTTCAGGAAGCCCTAACCTTTGGCTTCTTGTAGGATAATGTTGGTTTGTCGTTTCTCCCTGGCCACAGGGAGCTTAGGTCTGTTGGGGTACACCATTCACAGTGTTCCCAAGGCACTCCCATTCCTGTGTGTTTATCTTTAACCTATTTTTTGTGCTTTCTTCCCCAACCAGTTGATCACTATTTTCCTCTAAGCAGTATCTGTGACTAGTGAAGGCAAATTCCTCAGAAATCTCTGATTTTGTATTTGTAAGTAAAATATTGCATTCTTCTTCTCTTATGTCATTTTGTATAGTTTGCGTCAGAGCAATGTCCTTTTTGTATGGACACAAGAAGTCAGTTAATGCTATGCTTTTGTAACTTGGGAGTTAATTGACTTCGAATGATATTCACTCCTGGGCATCTGTTTTCTCGACTTAAGCCTCAGTTCCCCTTACATCCTAGCACCCCAAAAGCAGGGCTCAACGAGGGACTGGATGGACCCAGGGCAAGCTGTGAGCTACCTTGGCATTGAAACGAGTCAGGCTAAGCACCATACTCAAATACTAATTAAGAGCACAGTCATGGACAAATTCTGTCACGATCCAAACAGTAACAACTGAATAAGCACCCTGCTTAGGGTTCGAAAAGACTAATCTGTCCTGAGCACTGGAGTCTGAGATCTATAGCTTAATGTATCTCTTACTGTGTCCATACAAAATGACTAATATTAAGAAGTAGAATTCAGATGAATGTTTCAATGGTTATTGGACTAAGGAAAAGGAGAAACACACCCTTAGGTGGTATTCTGCCCGCCCTTGAGCAGATCTCCTGGCTGCAGGAGATCAGGAAGGGCTTTCATATGTTGATTGTTGTTGGAATATAGCTCCAAATATTTTAGGCTTAACATTGGTTTGACCTTTCCCCCTTGCCACAAGGAACTCAGGCTTATTACGGTGCTCCTGAGGCACTACCATTCCCTTGTGTTTATCTGTAAACTCTTCTCTATACTCTCCTCCCCAACCAGTTAATCAACTTTTCCCCTTATCAGACTCTGTTAATTTGTAAGGTCAGATCCTTCTAGGACACTGAAATTGTATTGTAAGTTAATATTGCCTTTCTCCTCTCCTTATGTTTTTTGAATAGTTTACTTTAATGCAATGTCCTTTTTGTATAGATACAGGAAGACAGTTAATATTATGCTTTTGTAACTTAGGATTTAATTGGCTTTGAATATTTTTCACTCCTGGGCATCTGCTTTCTCGACTTAAGCCTCAGTTGCCCTTAGACCCAGAAGCAGGGTCCAGACGAGGGACTGAATGGACCCAGGGCAAGTGGTGAGCTACCCTGGCATCGAAATGGGCCCGGCCAAAGTGCCACGATTCTTAACTACAAGTTAAGAGTTTGATCATTGTTGCCTACTGACCAAGTAAAAGAATGCTTGATTTTTCATCCCCCCTTTGTCCTGACCAAAGCTGAGCAACTTCCCAGTACAGGAGGTTTCAGTTTGGGGAAAATGCACCCTCGTAAATGATTTGTAAATGATGTATGAGGAGCAACACAGTCTCTATGGATATGTCAAAACTGTGACAAAGCAGGCCGCTCCGACCTGTAGCATTAGGTCGAAAGGGTCACCAGGTGACTGACCAATGGTGCGTGGCTCTGCTCACTGTGGCTGACCAACGGTGCATGGCTCTATTCATTGTCCCATCCACTTTCCCACGTCCCATCCCCTTTCCTTTTTTTTGGGTGGGCTGTGGAAACATACTTAAGTCTGTACCTATGCTCTGAATAAACACACACACGCATTCATGCCATCTCCTGAATGACAGAACCCTGTGTGACTCGAGTGCTGATTTCACCCTGACGGCCCTCCCCTGGCTCGGCCCCGCAGCGCTGGATGTGGCAAGTGGAGGTCCCACCGAGATCAGGTACGAGGAAGAACCGGACAGGGCTCATCTGCGCATTGGCAGCGGGAGAGCCTGCGTATAGGCAGGGGGGGAAAACCACATATAAGCGGGGGATTAAACAGTTTATGGTGCACCATGGGAAATTCTGACTCAAAAACTCGGCTGGCCACCGAGTTGACTGAGTTACTGAAACAGCAGGGAACTGCTATTAAGTTTAGGACCGCACTCGAGTTCATTACAGTAATAGGGGAAATCAGCCCTTGTTCCTGACAGGGGGAGAATTCAGAGTCTGTGACTGGGAACAGGTTGATAGATCTACAGAGAGCCCTCAGAGATAGGGGGTTGGATAGGGTTCCCGTCACTACATTATCCCTCTGGAGATTGGTTAAAGATGCGCTGTCAACCACCCGTGTCCGGGTATAGGAACAGCTGTGTGACCTCCAAAAAACCTTCAGGAAAATCCAGGAGGAGGAAACAGGGAGCTCTCTGCAGGGGGATGCTGGCAATGATATAGCAGAACATGAATATGCCGAAGTCCCCGTGATTTCTGAATGTGGGAGCCAGACTCCTCTTGCCCCTGATCTAGACACAGAAGAAAAGCAGCTCTTCTCTGGTCCCAGACCTCCCCACCAATCTTTGGGGGCGAGATATATTCTCAGCCATGGGCGCAGTTCTAGTCACACCGCCTGGCCACCTCCAGACCCCTCGGTTTATTTCCGGACTATAGCCCATATTACTAGTGATTACCCAGCCCTGGGGCAAGGGGACACCATAACTCTGATGCCCGTGGAAGAACTGGAAGGGGCCGCAACCCCTGGGCCGGAACATAAGCCTTTTTAATCGGGGCCACTGTCGAGCGGCTTCCCCCCACCCCCATTATCTGGAAATCAGATGATCCAGTCTGGGTGGTGCAGTGGCCCCTACCTAAAGAGAAATTACAGGCCGCACATGCCCTAGTGTCCGAGCAATTAGAAAAGGGGCACATTACCCCATCCACATCTTCTTGGAATACCCCAGTCTTTGTTATAAGGAAAAGGACAGGCGGGTGGAGATTATTGCAAGATCTCAGAGCAGTCATTGCCACCATGCATCCGATGGGGGCCCTGCAGTCAGGGATCCCCCATCCCTCCGCTCTACCAAAGTCCTGTCAATTGTTAGTGATAGATCTTAAAGATTGTTTTTTCAATATTCCATTAGCTCCTAAAGATTGTCAAAGATTTGCCTTCTCTCTACCTTCCCCCAATTTTCAGGAGCCTTATCAGCGCTACCAATGGGTAGTCCTTCCCCAGGGCATGACTAATAGTCCCACTATGTGTCAGATATATGTTGCAGCGGTTTTAGCGCCAGTCCAGGCTCATTTCCCCAACACACTTTTGATTCATTATATGGATGACATCTTAGCCGCCTGCCCCACCAAAGACATGTTACTTCAACTCTATGATCATGTCCAGGTCACCCTGGAATCAGCAGCACTTGTAATCTTCCCGGACAAGGTACAACTCTCCCACCCATACAGATATTTAGGATACACCATAAACAAGGTGGGAATAGCGCCTCAAAAAATACAGTTTGCCACCTCTCATTTAAAGACTCTACACCAATGGCAACAGTTTTTGGGAGAACTCCAATGGCTCCGACCATCCTTCTCCCTGCCCATGGGAGAGCTCAAACCTCTTTTCAAACTATTGAAGGGGGATTCTGACCCCTCCTCACCTCATCATTTGACCCTTGAGGCTCCAAAACCCCCTCTCAAGCCCACCATCACTACCATGGCTGGCCCTAAGGTGACACCACCTCCTGTTACAGCCGACCCATCCATCCCAAACCCCAGTCTTGGCCTAATTGTTACCCCCTCAGGAGTCTTATCTTCATCTACGCCACATATCAGACTCTGAATGCTACTGCCCCAAACCCGACTGAAGCCTGCTGGCTGTGCTATAGCCCCACACCACCGTTTTATGAGGCTTTGGGTATTAACGCCTCATACAATATTAATTACAGAGTCCCTGGGGAGTGGAAGGCCCAGGGATTGACCATGACCCAAATTAGCAGCCAAGGGACATGTGTAGGTACAGTCCCTCAAAACAAGAAGAAGTTGTGTGCACAAAATGTGGAGTCCCTGGGGTGGAGTATCTCCGCCTGGATCTCACCAATAATTGGAGCTTGGTGGGCCTGTTCACATTCAGGATTAACTCCCTACTTGGCAGGCTCAGTATTTCATGCCTCCCAAGAATTTTGTCTTATGGTTATTGTTATCCCAAAAATTATATACCACCCTGCTGAGGTACCCCTTGACTACTGGTCCAATTCCCCTGATGCCCTGCGTAGGAACCGCAGGGAACCCATATCCGCACTAACCATTGCCACTCTGTTTGGCATAGGCCTGGCAGGTGCCGGCACTGGCATCGCTGCTCTGGCAACCCAACATTCTGGCCTATCTTCTCTAAGAGCAGCTATTGATGAGGACCTGGATCGTATAGAAAAATCTATTAGCCATCTTGAAAAGTCCTTGACCTCCCTGTCGGAGGTAGTCTTGCAAAATAGGAGGGGGCTCTGGAAAGAAAGATGGCGGCCACATGGGAGCCTTGTGGACAGCAGGTATGAGCCGGGAGTGTGGGGGCGACTAAAACCTCATGGGAAGGGGGGCGTTTCGCTCCGCCCTTCACGCCCTACCGAGGCCACCGGTTGCCCCCCGCGAGCGGCTCTCCAGCACGGCCACGACTCCAGAACACAGAAACCAATTTCTTAACTATCTGACTTTCAGTAGAAATACTTCCAGGGTCAATAGGTAAAATAGCAGAAATCCAAAACCAACATTTAATTCTTGAACCCAGCTGTAGAAAGCAAATCACTTCACAATGCTTTTTCAGCATGTCTGATTTGGGGGGGAGGTAAACTCTAAATAATAGTGGTGAATCTTTTATTGAAACAATGAATCTAATCAAAGCAGATAGAGTGTTAACTAGAATTCATCTGCCTCACAGGGACGGGGAGGGGTGGGGGGTGGGGCTTTATTGGGGTTCTTCATGGTAAAAAATAAGTATTGGTAAAGGGAAATGTGTTTGATATTTGCATGACTGAGACATAAACCTGAAAGCTTTGTAACCTTTCCCACAGTGATTCAATAAATAAAAAAAAAATAGGAGGGGGCTCGACTTGCTCTTCCTTAAAAACGGAGGGCTGTGCGCAGCGCTGGGAGAAGAGTACTGCTTTTACGCTGACCACACGGGGGTAGTCCGAGATTCCATGGCTAAGCTGAGAGAAGGCCTGGAACGGCGTAAAAAGGAGAGAGAAGCTCAGGAAGGGTGGTTCGAGTCTTGGTTTAATCAATCCCCCTGGTTCACCACCCTGATATCTACTATAGCAGGCCCTCTGATCATACCTATTACTGATGCTTACATTCGGGCCCTGCATCCTGAGCTGACTTGTCTCATTTGTCAGAGACCAGATTGGCAGGGTTGATCGGCAAATCACTCAAATTCACTTTATGCAGCTGAGAGAAACTAGCAAAGAGCAGCCCTATTCAGAAAGGTATTTCTATTGGGCCTGGGAAGCCTCTTTCTTTATCTGTTGCAGTGACCTCATCTCGTGGCCGGTACCGGAAAACGCAGGAGGAGAAGGAGTGCGGACCGTACCTGTACAGAAATCCCGGATCACTGAACGAAGAGATCCCCATCACCCCTCCTCCCTACCCCTGCCCCTCTTTTCTGAGCCACGCTCCATTCTGGTCAAGCCACACTGGGTCCTGCTCGGTCTGGTAGAAATGTCATCAATCTTCCCCTGTGCCTCCTCATGGTTAAGGAAGTATGCCCTTGCCTAGGATTCCCAATGACGGGCAACTTCCGTCACCGTCGCGCACACCTAAGACAGGGGCTAAAGCATTCTCCCCAAGGACGGGTACCACGGTGGGGCGACAGACGACCTAAGACAGGGGTCCTGGCGTGCCATAATTGGAAAAAAGGGGTGAGATGTTGCCTACTGACCAAGTAAAAGAATGCTTGATTTTTCATCCCCCCTTTGTCCTGACCAAAGCTGAGCAACTTCCCAGTACAGGAGGTTTCAGTTTGGGGAAAATGCACCCTCGTAAATGATTTGTAAATGATGTGTGAGGAACAACACAGTCTCTATGGATATGTCAAAACTGTGACAAAGCAGGCCGCTCCGACCTGTAGCATTAGGTCGAAAAGGTCACCAGGTGGCTGACCAACGGTGCATGGCTCTGCTCACTGTGGCTGACCAACGGTGCATGGCTCTATTCATTGTCCCATCCACTTTCCCACGTTCCATCCCCTTTCCTTTTTTTTGGGTGGGCTGTGGAAACATACTTAAGTCTGTACCTATGCTCTGAATAAACGCACACACGCATTCATGCCATCTCCTGAATGACAGAACCCCGTTTGACTCGAGTGCTGATTTCACCCTGACAGCCCTCCCCTGGCTCGGCCCGCAGCGCTGGACGCGGCAGTCATAGACAAATGTTGTCATGATTCAAAAGTAATGACGAGACTATGACCCTACTAGGGGTAGGAAAGACTATCTGGCCTGAGCACTGTAGTATGAGATTGAGATGGCCCTAGGAGAGCAATTCTATAAGCTTAAGGTATTTCTTACTGTATCCATACAAAATGATTTATATTATGTATGCTTATATGTTTGTTGGACAAGGAGAGGAGAAACCCACCAGGGGATACCGTTCTAGGGTGGGTTGTTCTGCAGAGAGCATATCTGTCCTAGAAGCGCCTTTCCCTGAGGGAAAGAACTTTACTCCTATTGATTGTGACCACACCTATGTGTAAGCCCCAACCCTTCATGTTTTGGGATTTAACTAGATTGTAAGACTGAGCTAGGGGTTTAGAATCCAGACTCCAGAAAAGGAGAATGAAAGGGGAATGAAGGCGCATGAAGGAGGAAGAAGCAGGAGAATCAGAGGAGAATGGAGGTGGGAATGGAATAAACTGCAACTAACACCAATCAGCCTGGCCCTCATTTCCTTCCTTTGCCTGTCCATCGCCATCGTCCTCCCCGGGGTGGGAGAAACGGCGTGAGACTACTGAATGCAGGCGGCGGGAGAGATAGAGCTGCCGCCGCTGTCTTTTTTGAGTTTACACAGATTGTGCTACATGGACCTAGGTGTGGTTGCTACTCCCAATGCTCGGAGGTTGGATGCTAGATCTGGGCTGCAAGACAGGAATGAGGGGAAGCGTGAGACTGGAATGTTGAGTTTGGTGAGAGTGGAAAAGGAGCGTGGGGAAAAGGGAATAAACGGGAACTGATCACCAATGGCCATGGCCCTCTTTCCTCCTTTGTCTGCCCATTGCCATTGGCCATCCCAGAAGGGGTAAACAGGCGAGACCACCAAATGCAGGTGAGAGAGAGCCGCAAGCTTCGTTATATTTCTTTATTTATTTTTGATTACACAACTTCTGACCAGGTAGAGTCCCTAAAGATTCTGCCTTTGAAACCCAAACAGGAAGCACCCCCATATTCCAGGGGGCCAGGGAGCATGGTCAGAGAATCTTGGATCTGAATAGTCCCTGAGGAGCTCTAGATAAGGAGCCCCTTAACCTCCTTCTGCACCTGCTGCTCTGCTGACCCAGAATGCAGGGTGAGGTTCAGGCCTGGGACCCTGCAGACCAGCCCTCTGTCCCCCTGAGGAAGGCTTGTGTCTGGGATCTGACCCACTCCCCACCCTGGGTCCCATACACACAGCCCTGTGTCCTTGTGACCGTCCTCTATGCGGTAGAGGATGGTACCCTTGGCTGTGTCCATGGGATGGGTCACTGTGGGATTTGTGTGTAGTCTGAGCTTGAGCAGGACCAAAGGTACCGTCCACTCCAGTCGTTCCTTGGAGGTTGGTGATCTGGCTATGCCACAAGCAGAGGGTTTGCTGAAAACCCAGAGACAGGACAGTGAGGGCGAGAGTCTGCATGGGCTTCTCTCCTCCTGATCAATCTCTTCCACAGCCGGGGTCAGATTCTGAATATTCCCGTGCTCAGGGGGAACAGTGGACACCCCTGTCAGACTTCCCCCATGTGAACACTTCCCAAAGATGCTCACAACTGTAGCTGTCATCAAGAGAAGCTACATAGAAATTCAGCATCTGTGGGGCTGAGCTCTGACTCTCAGAGACTGTCTCTAAGGGGGTCCTGACCTGAGACCAGAGGGACTGCGTTTCCCAGGAGCCCAGGGATGAACAGCAGTGGACAAACTGTGTTCAGGGAGGGGCAGAAGTCCAAAGATGGTCCCTCCCCTCTGGGTTCTGCTGCGAGGAGGCGTTGGGTAGGTCCTGGTGGACGTGGGATCTGGGTTTCCTCCCCACAGGTCTCTCTTCTACACCAAAAGAGGCGGCGACAGGGCGTCTGAGGACACGGGGCTGTGGCTATCAGCACAGCAGGACTCATGCTCTCCAGGGCGCTCTGTGAGCACTCTGCATACACGGGTGCAAGCTCACCCTGCAGCTGGGCAGCCTCTCCCTCTCTGCTCCTGGCCAGTGTCCCAGTCCCTCCTGGGCCCCTGCTCAGCTTCTCTCTCTCCCGTTAGCCCTGGACACTCTGGGCTGAGCCCGGATCTGCTGTTTCTCTTTGTTCTAGTATCAGAGTCCACCTCAGCAGGACTGACCAGAGGGCAGGGAGTCCAGTCCACCCGCAGGAGCTCTCCCACCCTCAGTCACGATTGTGCTCAGGATTGGAGCTCCATGCATGGAGAATTGCCTTCTGCTGTAGATGGTTTCACTGTTCATGAATCAGTTATAAAATTCCAACAGAAATTTTCGTGAATGTGTTCTTAGCCTTTCAGTACTTTCCAATGAACTTCCTCCTATCGTGTAATGGCATGAATGTGTGGATGAAGTTTCCCTTACAATTATGAAACCACCATTAATTTTTATGAACTACATTTAGTCTAGTCTCAAATACCATGCTGCTTGCAAGAACTCTAAGTTTCTGTATTTCTCTTATCCCACATTCAATAACCAAAAGGAAACTTCTATCCACAATATAAGGCACAGGTCGAATTAAAAATATTTAGTTTTACAAAAACTACACTTTATGTTTACCAGGAAGAAGACGAAACTGACTACAAATGACACAGCAGGTGTGGATGGTTCTTGGCAATGAGTTGCTCGTAGAAAGCACAGTAACTCTGTTTACCACAGAAGGTCAGTAAGACAAATGCATCTATATGTATACCAATTACAAAAGACTGAGAATGGAAAAACAAGACTTATTCCTCTGAAGGGCTGGAGCGATAGCACAGTGGGTAATGTGTTTGCTTTGCATGCGGTCGACATGGGTTTGATTCCTCTGCCCCTGTTGGAGAGCCCGGCTAGCTACTGAGAATATCTCGCCCACCCAGCAAAGCCTGGAAAACTCCCCATGACATATACGTTATGCCAAAAACAGTAACGACGAGTCTCACAATTTGTTGACACATTTCTGGTGCCCACTCGAGCAAATCGATGAACAACGGGAGAGCAGTGCTATTCCTCTGAAAAGAATATCTGTTCAGGAACACAGCGTACAACAGAGAGTATTTAGTAGTCTTCGAAAACATGGCATTAAAAATTTATACTCGAGGATAAAAGAACATATTGACGTATGCCTTCTTAAGCTGGCAAGCTCCCCGTGACGTATTCGATATGCCAGACACAGTAACAACGAAGTCTCCAATGGAGACGTTACTGGGCCCGCTCGAGCAAATCGATGATCAACGGGAGGGCCTTTACTTTTCACTTTTATATATTTAAACTTTAAAATAAAAATGGAGTTCTTTACAACCTACCCCCAGAGCCCAGCCTTTGTAGATCATGAGTACACTGCCTCCTGGTGGTCACACGCACCCCTGCAGCTCCTCTGTCTCCCTCAGCAGGTTTGTGCCTGAGCTCACAGGGACCTGCCCTCACTGTGTGTCTTTTGCACAATAATACACGGCTGTTTTCTCAGTTACTGAGTTGCTCAATTTTAGGTAAACTTGGTTCTTGGAGGTTTCCCAGGAGATGCTGACTCGGGACTTAAGACTTGGTTTATATTCTGTGCTTTCATTATGCCATATAACACCAACCCAATCCAGCCCCTTTCCAGGGGCCTGGTGGACCCAGGTTATACCATAGCTAGTTACAGAGAATCCAGTTACAGAGAATCCGGAGCAGGTGAGGGACAGCATCTGCGAGGTCGTCACCAGGCTTGGTCCTGACTCCTGCAGCTGTACCTGGGACAAGATAGTTGGGGACAGAGACCCACAGTGACTCACAGGCTCAGAAGCCCCATGCCCACCTTTGAGCCTCTGTCTAGGGATACTCACATACAGGAGCTGCCACCAGAAAGAGGAGAAACCAGCGCTGAAGAACGTTCTTGCCCACATGGTCCATGATCTCAGTCACCATATCAGGGGGAGAGGGAGCCCGAGTTGGGGTGAGTGTGAACGTGGTTTTAACCCTGGGTCCTGAATGCGGATTTGCATGGGGGGAGGGGCTCTGTAGAGAAAACAGGAGGGGACCAGGAGAGGCTGGTGTGTGGGCTCCCTGGGAGGAGGTGCTGACTGTGGCTCATAGCACTCAGACCTGTCTTTGGGCCCTGTCAGAGTCGGGCCTCTTCCTGCAGCACAGGAAACGTGCCGAGGAACTCTCAGGTAACAGTAATTGCTGAGGGGAAACATCAGGTAGGGAGCAGAGTCCCTGAGTCTCAGGTCCCTGATGACCAAACCCAGCTGTCCTGTAAACAGGCCCATTCCCCTTCGTGTCCGTCAGTGGTGGGTCTTGTTCTCTCTCTGTCTGTGAAATATTTGTGGTAGAAATATGGTTGTAGCCAGGTTTATTCTTACAGTGATTTCTGATAAAACTTGGTTCAATCCAACGTCAGTCAAATATTACAGTCATTTTTTCTCACACTTACCTTGGATGAAAATTCCTTTTCCTAGAGCAGATTTACCCAAAATTATTTATTCAGTATCATTGTTAGAATGCATATGCTCTCTGATGATGGGTGATTTGCCTGGTGTGGTTGGCCTGGTAATAGCACCTGATTCTGCTATGTCTGTCTATAACTCATAGACCAGCATGAACCTCAGGAGCCTGTACTGGGTCATCACAGAGGACCCTGTCAGGAGCATAGAAAGATCTTGTGGAGGACCCTAAGCACACAATCCATTGGGCCTGGAACCTGGTCTTAGTGCTGAGACTCACACATTCTACAAGGGCACAAGTGTGCTGGTCCTGAGCAGCGCCAGGCATGACCCTCCACCCTCTCCCAAATGCACAGGACTTAGACATAGGCTGTGTCACATACGTGGGCCCCCTAATTCCATGAAGGACCAGAAGGTTGAGTTCAATCTAAGGAGCCAGAAAATATGCTCTAAAATTTGATGTTTAAAAAAGTCAGCATTAAGGATCAGAAGCAATCTACACACTAATTAGGGTCTACAAAATTCTGCCTAAGATAGACACAAAGATACACAAACACCAACTCAGGAGACGTGAGGATTGAGTTGGATGACTTCAAACCTCACGTACCAGTGACTATAGGATTCATATCCACACTCTTGTATAAGCACGTGACTCATGGTGTCTGTCCCCAGGTGTCCTGTCCCAGATCTCCTTCAAGGGCAAGACAGCGAATCCTCACAGACCTGACTCACCTGCGCTATCTCTGTATCTCCACAGTCAGCAGTTTCCAGGGGTGCTGGGCCCCCAGACCTCAGCAATGACGCTGAGGATCCTGGGGAATGTTGGGATTATTTCCTAAAGCTGCTGTACCAAAACCAACAGGACATTTTCTTAAAGACTGCTTTAAAAATTGTTAGAAATGCCATAAAGTCTGCACATAGATCTTGTTTACAGTACTGGCTCTATGCAACCCTTGCCACAGAACAATGTACTGATCACTCACCCCAATGATTTCTGTTGTCCCAGTAATTCCTCTTTTCCACCCTACCCAGCCTCCCACATGCTGCCAGACCATGCATAAAGGTTAGACGTGTCAGATAGACACTGATTCATTGCTGAGGAGTGATCCACTGTATCAACATAGTGAGCTTGTTTCTCCACACATGGATGTGCACCTGGAATTTGATTAGTGCCTGGCTATTATAAAGACACTCAGTTTCACTCTGTAGATTTGGACAGGTGAAGACATGTTGATAGCATTATGGAAAAAACATAACAGAAGAAAGTTAGGGAGCAGCTAAGGAACAGGTAACTCTCACTTATCAGAGAACTGAAGTAATGTTGCCAAATTCAAAGTAGAAGTGGGACAACTCAGATGCTGTTTTAATTTACTACTATAAAGCCAAAGACTTTGGTGACTTTGTTCTCTGTCCCTCATGGCTAGTCTTAAAAGGTTAGACAGCATCTGTAGCATGTCCTGTTTGCAAGTTATCCTCAACAGCCTTGACCAAGGAAATAGCCTGGAAAGTTTTTTAATTGAGTTTTTCAAAAACTTGTAGGGGGAGGTCTTAAGCATGGCTGTGGCAGAGGAACCCAGGTGTGCAGGGTCACCAGGGCTTAGATCTCCAAGGCTGCTCGGATCGGGACTAGGCCTCCTCCACCCAGATTGCCCATCTTCCAGCATGTAGGCATTACACCCACCAACTGCCCCCAATGCCGTGTAATCTCATCTCCTGGAAACGGGAGCATGGCATCTTATTATCTAGTTCTTACTCTGGAGAACCTGGCAGGCTACTGAATGTATCCCGTTACTGGGCCCGCTGAAGCAAATCGATGAACAACAGGAAGACAGTGATACAGTGATACAGAAAGGCCAGAAAACATGCCCTCAGTATCAGCCAAAACATTTCCTTTCTTTCTGTTATTTAGAATGTGACCTGAATATCCCTGAAGGAGATGTTGAACACAGGAGCCTGTGTGCCTTGGGCCTCCCTAGAACAGGAAACTGAAAGTCTCCTCCAGGGACTGAGTGAGGGGAACTGAGCTTCCTGTCTGTCTCTGGACACAGAAAGATGGTTAGACCTGGGTCAGGCTGAGACTCCCCGACACCTCTGATCACCAGGAAGCACTTCCTGTGGCCCATCTGTGTGCAGCTGGGGCAATCATTCTGTGACCCTGGCACTGGTCGTGGGGCCTGGGAGATTGAAACAGGTTGAAGTCTTGGAGTTCAGGAAATAGGATGCTGTGAGGATTCAGAGATTGAAGTCAGGGTAAAAGCCCCTTCTCCCAAAACATTCAACCATCTGGATCAGTTCTTCTATTGCATGGCCCTTAGCCCTTGTTGCTACCTTGCTGTGGATCCTTTAAGCTCCATATTATGAAACAGCTTCCTCAGCACATGAAAGCCAACAGATTCAGCCCCAGGGTAGCATTTGGATGCAATTATGCTGACTAAAAGAAGCCAGATTTGGGGGGATCTGGGGGACTCCCAAGAATTGTCGAGGCACCCGCTGCCTGCCCTACTTGGCCAGCAAGGTGGGGTATTTCAGTGGCCAGCCCAGCCCCTAACCCAGGGCTCACACAAGCCAGCGTTCGCTCCAGGCCTCCAAAGCGGCCCAGGTTTTTTTGTTTGTTTTTTGCTTTTTGGGTTATGCCCGGCGATGCTCAGTGGTTACTCCTGACTCTTCTGAACTCTGGAATTAATCCTGGTAGTGCTCCAGAGACCATATGGGATGCTGGGAATTGAACCGGGTCAACTGCATGCAAGGCAGACACCCTAACAGCTGTGCTATCACTCCAATGGTAGGGCGTTTTTCCCTTGCATGCGACCAACCCAGGTACTATTCCTCAGTCTCTCTTGGAGAGCCCAGCAAGCTATCAAGAATATCCTGCCCGCACGGCAGAACCTGACAATCTACCTATGGTGTATTCAATATGCCATAAACAGTAACAACAAGTTTCATAATGGAGACATTACTGGTGCCTGTTCTAGCAAAGTGATGAACAATAGGATGACAGTGCCACAGTGCTATTATGAAACAGATCATTCTGTATCTCTCCCTTTCCTTCTGAGTCATTCTCTGAGCATGATATCCTCTAGTTTTTTCTATATTGCAGAAAGTTGAGTGATTTTCAGCTCAGTAAGCAGAGTAAGGCCCACAGAGAGTAGACAGCATTAGGACTCTTTCCAGGTGTTCCTCATGGATGTGAAATTTATGAATAAAATGTCTTCAGGGCAATGTCCTAGACTTTCTGGATTAAGCTGGAAGTGTGTAGCACTAGGAGAATGGTTGATGATTTGAGAACGTGGCATTCCCAGGGTCACTTGAAGTTGTCACTACACACAAAGGGCAGTGGGAGACGGAGAACAGTGTGACACTCCAGAACTGTAGGTAGCAGTTCAGTCACCAAGGAGCCCCATCTAGGTGCCTGCTCTGTGCAGAGGCAGGAAGGGTGCATTGAGAACAATCTAGAGGTCTGACTTATGGACTTCCCTGTCCAGGAATCTGTATGTGCCTTTCTGCTCTACCACACTGACAATCCAGACTGGCCTTCAGGTCGGGCCCTGTAAGGTCCCTTGGGACCCCAGGTAAATTCCAGCACTAAGCTAAACTCTGCTAATTAGTAACTCTTCCTTACCTGCCCCTTCCTGGTAAAGCCTTGAGATGTAAATTCTGTCTCCATTTGTTGACCCTTCCTTATTGGGATGTAAATTCTGAACCCATTTGTTGGCCCTTCCTTATCTGTTACTTCTGTTAGGAACTTTTTCCTTATTCAACTCCACCTCAATGCAGGGGCCAAGAGCTGAGAATCAAAGGGAGCCAGGTGATAACTAAATGTCTGAATTACCAGATACCCACTAGCCACAATGCCTATGTACATAAATGCTGATCTTTGAATCTACAGGCTAAGGAGTGATGTACTTTTAAATGGATTGATTAAGAAAGTATATGCTGTTACAAATCTATTGGCTATGAAATGCGTGGGCTTTGCTGTAACGGCCAGTGAAGGCCTATATAAGATCCCTTTTGAAGAAGCTTGGGGTCTTCCCTGACAGCTTGACCCTGGCTAGCCAGCTCAATAAACTACCTGCTTGCTGATTGCATTCCTGCGTGGTCCTTGCTTACGGTCGGAGATCCAGAGTTGTGCCCTAACAGGCCCCTGCTTCTGTACTCTGGATTGACCTCGGTTGGAACTTTAGCCCATATTGTGCTCATGGTGCCTTCAGGAATTGAAGTGTTATCCTGATTCATGTATGTTCAATGTATTCCTAGGGGAGTGAAGGAAAATACTCTCACTCAGATATGAGTATTTTCTCTGTCGTTGGGAAGGAAGGGTTTTGCTCATTTTTTGTAAATTGACCATGTTGATAAATTTGGTAATACTTTTCAAAGTGCAGGTATGAATCTTGGTTTCCACCTAAGAATCAAACCTCATAACCCAACTACAGAACCACGAATATTGCCAGTAATACTCTGGTCTACGTGACAGATAGCTCATCATATAGTCATGCTGTCTGAGACTTCCCAGTGGACACAAATTCATTCATTCATTCATCATCCTGTTATTCGTCGATTGCCTCAAGCAGGCCCCAGCAACGTCTCTTTCATCCTAGCCCTGAGATTATATTCAAGGATCTTTAGGAGAATGAGACCCATCATTGTTACTGGTATTTGGCATATTTGGTACGCCACGGGGAGTTTGCCAGACTCTACCCTGTGGGCAGGCTACATTCGATAGCCTGCAAGTTTGTTCAAAGTAGGAATGAGATAGTAAAATGTCATAAAAAGATGTCTTGATAAGATGTCGCACGGCCGCGAATGCAGCCGCACGGTTCCGGGAGCTGGATTTTATAGTCTCTGAGTCTTGGCCGCTGATGGGATTACACGGCGCCAGGGGGCCAGATGGTGGGTGTTACCCCCGCCTACTGGAATTTGGAGGATCTGGGTGGAGGATGCTTAACTCCAATCCAAGTAGACTTGGAGATCTCGGCCCCGGAACCCGCGTGTCTTTGTCCCTCTGCCAGTACCTTCATGTGTGCAGAGAGTGGTCTCGGCATGGTGGTGGCTGGTCCTGGAGGTCTTGTGCTGCCGGAGCCCTTGTCGGGGCGGGGAGGAAAGCTCAACCCACTCCCCTCCAAGGGGTCCCGGCGAGCGAGGACAGTCAGGCGTGGGGGCAGGAGACTGCACTCTTCTCTTCCGGGATCTGGTTTTTATAGTCTCTGAGTCTTGGCCGCTGATGGGATTACACTGCGCCAGGGGGCCAGGTGGTGGGTGTGACCCCCGCCTACTGGAATTTGGAGGAGCTGGGTGGAGGATGCTCAACTCCAATCTGAGTAGACTTGGAGATCTCGGCCCCGGAACCCGCGTAGCTTTGTCCCTCTGCCAGTACCTTCATGTGTGCAGAGAGTGGTCTCGGCATGGTGGTGGCTGGTCCTGGAGGTCTTCCGCTGCCGGAGCCCTTGTCGAGGCGGGGAGGAAAGCTCAACCCGCTCCCCTCCAAGGGACCCCGGCGAGGAACAGCCAGGCGCAGGGGTAGGAGACTGCCCTGTCTCGTCCGGGATCTGGATTTTATAGTCTCTGAGTTTTGGCCGCTGATGGGATTACACTGCGCCAGGGGGCCAGGTGGTGGGTGTGACCCCCGCCTACTGGAATTTGGAGAATCTGGGTGGAGGATGCTCAACTCCAATCCGAGTAAGCTTTGAGATCTTGAGGAGTAGTTTGAGCTTTCCTCCCCGCCCTGACCAGGGCTCCGGCAGCGGAAGACCTCCAGGACCAGCCACCACCATGCCGAGACCACTCTCCGCACACATGAAGGTACTGGCAGAGGGACAAATCCACTCGGGTTCCGGGGCCAAGTGGACACAAATTGGAGACATATATATGTATATGCACAAAATTAATGTTCACTCAATACCATATATTTTCCAGGAATATTGATCAATTAGTGACATCAGATATGAGGTAAACTCAGCTGCGATGCATGACCCTGGGGTGGAGGGAGCAGTCCCTGAGGCCTCTCTCTAGATACTGTCTGCCTGTCCATGCTACTGCAAGCCCTCCTGGGCACACCCCAGAACCTGTATCTGTCATTTGGTTATGACATTTCTCTGATCTGGGCTGAAATGCCCCCAACAACAGGACTTCAGAGATCCTGACCCTGATCATTTCCTTTCCAGCATGTGATAGTAGAAATGTGACCTTGGTCCCTTTCATATAGGGTCATCTCCTCCACTGGCTCTTGTCCAATGGCAGGATTCCAGCTCAGGAATATAAAGATATGGCGAAGATGTACAAAGGGGCAGGGCTGCACAAAAACTCCAGAAGAGGCTCTGGCCAACACCAGGATTTCATCTCCAAGAAAAGGATTTCTTGCAGATACAGAAATTAAAACAAAATATGAAACATGTTGAGTCTGCCATGTGTAGACCTACAGTTCAGGAACCTGCAATAACCCCAGCTCAAACTTCCATGTGGTTCTTCCTGTACAGTCTGGGGCGCTCCACACAAAATCCTAGAAGAAAATATGAATGACACCAGTTGTTCTAGAGAGAAGCCATCTCTCTCTGGCTGTTGCTGAAGGACAGAGAGAGATCCTGAGCCTTTCCCTCAGATGAAGACTGGCCTTGTGAGCCCCATTCTATGTCTCAGACGCTGACTCTGAGGAGGAAGTCAGGAGGATCCGCGTTCCTTACATCTTACATGGCACAGTTGCCTCCCCTTCAGTTTTCTGACACTCTCAGGATGTGGTTGTCACACTGTGTCTCTCGCACAGTAATACACGGCCATGTCCTCAGTGCTCAGCCTGCTCAGTTCCCTGTAGGCTGTGTCCTTGGACTTGTCTGCAGTGAGTGTGAGTCTTCCCTGGAACTTTGGTGCGTAGTTTGTATAATCATTGTAAGGGTATATATATCCCATCCACTCTAGCCCTTGTCCTGGGGTCTGCCGCACCCATTGGATATTGCGGTCTGTGAAGGTGTATTCGGACGCCTTGCAGGAGATCTTCACTGATGTCCCAGGTTTTCCAACCTCAGCCCCTGACTGCACCAGCTGCACCTGGGAGTTCACACCTGTGGACAGCAGACAAGAGTAGGTGGACTCCACTTGATTGGCCCCATTTCCTCAGCCCAAGGCATGGAGATTCTTACCTGCAGCCACTGCCACCAGGAAAAGAATTCTCCAGGTCCAGTCCAAGTTGGGGACCGTGCACTCAGGGGCTCCTGAATGTGTGGTTGTGCCTGCTGTGTGAGGTTGTCAGGACACAGACAAATCTGTATTTAACTCAGTGTCCCCCGTGTAATTTTCATGTTCATGAGGAGGGAGAATTCATAGATGAAGGCCTGGTCCAACCTGAGAAGGGGCTGGTTGAAGCCACTCAGTTCATCCTCAAGGGAAGGGAAGAGGTCCATGTTCTGATCCTTGTTTGAGGAGATGAGACCCTGCCCTGTCCCAGGACTCTGTGCACACAGAGCTCCCTCAGGGTCCCCCATTTCTATATGGCCTGGATACATCTGGACACACCTGGGCTTTGAGGTTATTTCTGGGATTCTGTAACTACACAATGGATACTACAATGAGACTACAAAACCATTCCAATTCCTGGGTGGTTTCCATTGGAGATATTAAGAAGTCCAGAAACACCCCCTGCATACAGGTTTTGCTGCCTTATCAATATGAAACGATGGGCATGGGAGTCTCCCGGTGGACGATTCCACAACGAAATAGACCACATCATATTCAATCGACGGTTTTGCCTGACTGATGTCGCTGTTGTCCCAAAATTTCGAACGGGATCGGACCACCGTCTCCTTCGTGCAAAATTCTACTTCACAGAGCGGGGAGAAAGGGCTGCAAAATTCAAAAAGAGAACTCCCAGAATGAACACCAACTGGGAACTCTTTGGTACTATTGCGGCAACATGGGAAGATGCCATTATTGACAACATTGACGAGGAATACGATCGACTGGTTCAGCACCTCCATGAATGTGCGAGGAACAACAAGAGAGAGATAGCCACAAAAAATCACCTATCTTCGAAAACTCTTGAGCTAATACGCCAGCGTGGTTTGGCGCATGCCTCAGGCAACGGCAAGCTAATGTCTGAGCTCGCAAAGCAGTGCAGAGATGCGATCAAGGAAGACCTCAAAGAGAGAAGAGCAGAAGTACTGGTAGATGCGGCAGAAGCCGGGAAAAGTATTCGTAACGCCCGCCTGTCCTTCGCCAACTATAAGACCAAGATGACAGCCCTCCAACGTCCTGATGGATCCATCACATCCTCCAGAACTGCAATGGAGAAGATTATCCATGACTTCTACTCAAATCTCTTCGATAGCCATGTCCACTTGCCGACATACCAAATTCCACAGGATGGATATGTTGTTCCCAACGTTCTCCCTTCCAAAATCCGACATGCCATATCGTCGGTAAAGAAACAAACAGCACCCGGCCCAGACAAGGTCAGACCTGAACACCTGAATAACCTGCCATCAGTACTCATCAATACACTGGCTCGGCTCTTCACTCGCTACCTATCTGAATACAAGGTTCCGTCCCAATGGAAAACCATCAGGACCATACTACTGTTCAAGAAGGGAGACATCCATAACATTGGCAACTATCGCCCGATCTGCCTCTTGTCTGTCATCTACAAGTTGTTCACCAGAGTCATCCTAAATAGGATTGGCAGAACACTAGATGAAGGACAATCATCTGAGCAAGCCGGGTTCCGCAAAGGATTCAGCACCTTCGACTATATCCACACAATAACCAAGCTCATTGAGGTTTCTCGGGAGTTCAAGGTGCCGCTCTGTTTAACGTTCATTGATTTAAAGAAGGCCTTTGATTCTGTTGACACGGAAGCAGTCATTGAAGCCCTAGCCAATCAGGGCATTCAAGCCCAATACATCAGGATCCTTTGTGAGCTGTATTGCGGATTCACTACCAGGATCTCACCATTCTACAAAGAAGTGATCGTTGATGTCAAGAGAGGGGTGCGGCAGGGTGATACCATTTCACCAAAACTCTTCAGTGCCACCCTCGAGAACATCATGCGATGACTGGAATGGGAAGGAATGGGTGTGAAGATAGATGGTCGGCAACTACACCACCTCTGCTTTGCTGATGACATTGTTTTAATAACAGCAAACATCAGCCAAGCGGCACAAATGCTGGCCGACTTTGACCGTGAGTGTGGAAAGGTAGGACTACAGCTGAATCTTACAAAGACAATGTTTATGCAAAACAGCCTTGTTCCTGACGCCCCATTCACTCTCAATGGTACGACCATCTCCGAATGCAACAGCTATGTGTACCTATTTTGAGAGGTCAACATGACAAATGACCTGGCACCTGAGCTGCGCAGGAGGAAGAGAGCGGCTTGGAACGCCTTCAAGAACGTCGAAGAAATAGCTAAGAGGACGAAGAACCTCCGGCTCTGGGCACATCTCTTTGATTCCACTGTTCTTCCCGCATTAACATATGCCTCAGAGACCTGGGCCCTACGCAAACAGGATGAGAATGCTATTCAGGTCTCCCAGAGAAGAATAGAAAGAGCTATACTTGGAATATCACGTTTCACTCAAATGAGAGAAAGAATCCGGAGTTCTGACATCTGTCGACGATCAAGAATCAGGGATGCTGTCTCATTTGCCAAGGTGTCGAAAATCAGATGGGCTGGTCACGTAATGAGATTTTTTTTTTTAGTGTTTTTTATTTATTTATTTATTTATTTTTTTTACAGTTGTAGATTTACAATTTTTTTTGTGCTTGGGTTTCAATTATACAATGATCAGATACCCATCCCTCCACCAGTGCCCGTTTTTCACCACCATGGATAATATCCCTCCCACCGCCATACCCCCATCCCCCCCGCCTCTGTGGCAGGACAATCCCCTGTGTTCTCTCTCTCCGTTTGGGTGTTGTGGTCTGCAAAAGAGGCATTGAGTGGCAAACATGTTCAGTCCATAGTCTACTTTCGACATGCATCTCCCCTCCTGGGAGGATCCTCCAAACATCCTTTATTTGGTGCTCCCTTCTCTATCTGAACTGCCCTTTCCGCTAGGATACCCGGCTGGCCTCTAAGTTATGGAGTAATCCTCCTGGTGCTGATCTCAGCTATTCTTGGGTATTAATCTCATACTTTGTTACTTTATATCCCCCAGATGAATGCAATCTTTCTATGTCTATCCCTCTCTTTCTGACTCATTTCGCTTAGCATGATACTTTCCATATTGTACCACTTGTATGTAAATTTCATGACTTCATCTTTTCTAACAGCTACATAGTACTCCATTGTGTAGATGTACCAAAGTTTCTTTAACCAGTCATCTGTTCTTGGGCATTCAGGTTTCTTACAGTTTCTGGCTATTGTAAAGAGTGCTGCAATGAACAAACAAGTGCAGATGTCACTTCGACTATACATTTTTGCTTCTCTGGGATATATTCCCAGGAGTGGTATTGCTGGGTCAAATGGGAGCTCAATTTCTAATTTTTTGAGAATCGTCCATACTGTTGTCCAGAAGGGCTGAACCAGTGGACATTCCCACCAACAGTGAAGGAGTGTCCCTTTCTCGCCACATCCACGCCAGCATTGGTTGCTTTTGTTCTTTTGAATGTGGGCCAGTCTCTGAGGTGTGAGATGGTATCTCATTGTGGTTTTGATCTGCATCTCTCTGATGATTAATGATGTAGAGCATTTTCTCATGTGCTTTTTTGCCATTCGGATTTCTTCTTTGAGAAAGTTTCTGTTCATTTCATTGCCCCATTTTTGGATGGGGTTGGATGTTTTCTTCTTGTGGAGTTTAACCAGTATTTTGTATATCCTGGATATCAACCCCTTCGGCGAATATCCTTTCCCATTCTGTAGACTGTCTTTGTATTTTGGTCACTGTTTCTTTGGAGGTTCAGAAGCTTCTTAGTTTAAGATAGTCCCATTTATCTATCTCTGTTTTCACTTGCTTGGCCAGTGGCGTGGCATCTTTGAAGATACCATTAGCTTAAATATCATGGAGGGTTTTGCCAACTTTATTTTCAATGTACCTTATGGTTTCTGGTCTGATGTTGAGGTCTTTAATCCATTTTGATCTTACTTTTGTACATGGTGTTAGGCAGAGTTCTGAGCCTATTTTTTTGCATGTAGCCGTCCAATGATGCCAACATAATTTATTAAAGAGGCTTTCCTTACTCCACTTCACATTACTTGCACCTTTATCAAAGATTAGATGATCATATGATTGAGGGGAGATGTCGGTGTATTCAACCCTTTTCCATTGGTCTGCAGTTCTGCCTTTGTTCCAGTACCACGATCACGATCACGATCACGACCACCCTGTTGTTCGTCGATTGCCTCGAGCAGGTGCCAGTAACGTCTTCTTCGTCCTAGCCCTGAGATTTTTTTTTTTTTAAAGTGCCATATTCAAGGATTTTTCAGGGTTAGGAGAATGAGACCCATCATTGTTACTGGTATTTGGCATATTGGGTATACCACGGGGAGTTTGCCAGACTCTGCCGTGTGGGCATGTTACATTTGGTAGCCTGCCAGTTTGACCGAATTAGGAATGAGATGACAAGATTCGCGCGGCCGCGTTCACGGCTGCGCGCTTCCGGGAGCTGAGTGTGATAATCTCTGGATCCTGGCCATTGTTGGAGTTACACGGCAGTTGGTGGGTGTAACTGTCTAGTTACTGGCAGGTCCAGTCCCAAACTGTACAGGCTTGGAGATCTCAGCCCCGGGTCCCACACACCTGGGTTCCTCTGTCAGTTCTTTTATGCGTGAGGCTCATCCAAGTGTGTGGAGAGTGCTCCCCGCATGGCCTTGGCTGGGCCTCGGTGGTCTTCAGCTGTTGGGCCCTGGTGGAGACAGTCAGGCATAGGGTAGGAGACTCTGTCTTGTTCTCTCCCAGGAGCTGAGTGTGATGATCTCTGGATCCTGGCCGTTGTTGGAGTTACACGGCAGTTGGTGGGTGTAACTGTCTAGTTACTGGCAGGTCCAGTCCCAAACTGTACAGGCTTGGAGATCTCAGCCCCGGGTCCCACACACTAGACAGTTACACCCACCAACTGCCGTGTAACTCCAACAAGGGCCAGGATCCAGAGATCATCACACTCAGCTCCTGGGAGAGAACAAGACAGAGTCTCCTACCCTATGCCTGACTGTCTCCACCAGGGCCCAACAGCTGAAGACCACCGAGGCCCACCCAAGGCCATGCTGGGAGCACTCTCAACACACTTGGATGAGCCTCACGCATAAAAGAACTGACAGAGGAACCCAGGTCTTCCAGTACAATGCTGTTTTAATTATTACTGCTTTGTAGTACAGTTTGACATTAGGGAGGTTGATTCCCTCCATTTTCTTTTTCCCAAGAATTGCTTTAGCTATTCGTGGGGGCTTATTGTTCCATATAGATTTCAGGAGTGTTTGCTCCATTTCTTTGAAGAATGTCATGGGTATCCTTATAGGGATTGCATTGAATTTATACAATGCTTTTGGTAGTATTGCCATTTTGACAATGTTAAGTCTCCCGACCCATGAGCAGGGGATATCTTTCCATTTCCTCATGTCCTCTTTTTTTTCCTGAAGTAGCGTTTTGTAGTTTTCTTTGTACAGGTCCTTTACTTCCTTAGTTAAGCTGATTCCTAGGTACTTGATTTTCTGGGGCACAATTGTGAACGGGATTGTTTTTTTCATGTTGCTTTCTTCTCTCTCACTGTTTGCGTATAGGAAAGCCATGGACTTTTGGGTATTGATTTTATAACCTGCAACTTTACTATACGAGTCTATTGTTTCTAGGAGTTTTTTGGTGGAGGTTATTGGGTTCTCTAAGTAGAATATCATATCATCTGCGAATAGTGAGAGCTTAATTTCTTCCTTTCCTACCTGAATGCCCTTAATATCTTTTTCTTGCCTAATCGCTATTGCAAGTACTTCCAGTACTATATTGAACAGCAGTGGAGAGAGTGGGCATCCCTGTCTCGTCCCTGATCTTAGAGGGAAGGCTCTCAGTTTTTCCCCATTGAGGATGATGCTTGCTGTAGTCTTGTGGTAGATGGCTTTAATTATGTTGAGGAAGGTCCCCTCTATACCCATTTTGGCTAGGGTTTTCATCATAAAGGGGTGCTGGATCTTGTCAAATGCTTTCTCTGCATCTATTGATATAATCATATGCTTTTTATCTTTTCTTTTGTTGATATGATGGATTATGTTGATTGATTTTCGAATGTTAAACCATCCTTGCATCCCTGGGATGAATCCTACTTGGTCATGGTGTATGATCTTTTTGATGAGTAGTTGGATTCTATTTGCTAGTAGTTTGTTGAGGATCTTTGCATCTGTGTTCATCAGGGATATCGGCCTGTAATTCTGCTTCTTTGTGGTATCTCTGTCTGCTTTTGGTATCAGTGTGATATTTGCTTCGTAGAAACTGTTCGGAAGTGTTTTTGATATTTCAATTTCGTGGAAAAGCTTAAAAAGCTTTGGGAGTAAGTCCTCTTTAAAGATTTGGAAGAATTCACTAGTGAATCCATCCGGGCCAGGACTTTTGTGCTTGGGTAGACTTTTTATTACCAGTTCAATTACCTTGATGGTGATAGGTCTGTTCAGGTATTCCAGGTCTTCTTGGTTCAGCCTTGGGAGTCTGTAGGAGTCTAGGAATTTATCCATTTCCTCGAGGTTTTGATGTTCCTTGGCATAAAGCTTCTCAAAGTACTCCCTGATGATCCTCTGAATTTCTGTGGTTTCTGTTGTAATGGCCCCCTTTTCATTTCTGATTCGGTTTATTAGGGTTTTCTCTCTCCCTTTCTTTGTGAGTTTTGCTAGCGGCTGATCGATCTTGTTAATTTTCTCAAAGAACCAGCTTTTGGTTTCATTGATCTTTTGTATTGTTTTTTGGGTTTCCATCTCATTAATCTCTGCTCTGAGTTTTATTATTTCCTTTCTCCTGTTCGGGTTCTGCTCCTTTTTTTGGTCCTTCTCCAAGCTCTTAAGCTGTGAGGTTAGGTTACTTATGTGTGCTCGCTCCTCCTTCCTGAGGAATGCTTGTAGAGCTATAAACTTTCCTCTTAACACAGCCTTTGCTGTGTCCCATAACTTTTGGTAACTCGTGTTATCATTTTCATTCGTTTCTAGGAATCTTTTGATTTCCTCTTTGATTTCCTGTCTAATCCACTCGTTGTTCAATAGTGCACTGTTTAATTTCCAGGTGTTTGATTTAGTTTTCTGTTTTTGTGTGTGATTTACTTCTAATTTCAGCGCATTATTGTCTGAGAAGATTGTTGATACAATCTCTATCTTCTTAATTTTATGGAGGCATGTTTTGTGGCTCAGCATGTGGTCTATCTTGGAGAATGTTCCATGGACGCTTGAGAAGAATGTGTATTCAGCTTTTTGTGGATGAAGTGTCCTATATATATCTACTAAGTCCCTTTCTTCCATTGTTTCCCTCAAATGAAGTATGTCCTTGCTAAGCTTGAGTCTGGTTGATCTATCAAGAGGTGACAAAGCAGTGTTGAAGTCTCCCACTAGTATTGTGTTGCTATTGATGTCTTTTTCCAAATCTATGAGTAGTTGTTTTAAGTACTTTGCTGGTCTCTCATTAGGTGCATATACATTTATTATTGTAAGTTCTTCCTGTTGTACAGATCCTTTGATCAATAAGAAATGGCCTTCACTGTCTCTTATGACCTTCCTCACTCTGAAATCGATGTGGTCTGATATAAGGATGGCTACCCAAGCTTTTTTATGGGAGCTGTTTGCCTGTAGGATTGTTTTCCAGCCTTTGACTCTGAGTCTGTGTTTGCTTTGACTATTGAGATGTGTTTCTTGCAGGCAGCAGAATGTTGGGTTCAATTTTCTAATCCATCCTGCCACTCTATGTCTTTTAATTGGTGCATTTAGCCTATTGACATTGAGAGAGATTATTGTTATGGGATGTTGTCCCATTGTTCTGTTAAAATTTGGTGTATTTGAGGGGCCTTTCTTGCCTTAAAGTAGCCCATTTAGTTGTTCTTGTAACCATCGTTTTGAGTCTATGAAGTTCCTGAGCTGTTGTTTGTCTGTGAAACTGTGTGTTGTTCCTTCTATTATGAATGAGAGTCTTGCTGGGAAAAGTATTTTTGGGGAGGCATTTATTTCATTGAGTTTTTTTACTATGTCCCACCACTGTTTTCGGGCCATGAGTGATTCATCAGAAAAATCAGCTGTGAATTTTAAGGATGCTCCTTTGTAAGAGATTTCTTTCTTCGATCTTTCTGCTTTCAGAATTTTGTCTCTGTCTAAGGTTTTGGTCATTTTGATCAGAATGTGTCTTGGAGTATTTTTATTCGGATTTCTTCTAGCTGGTACCCTTCGGGCCTCCTGAATGTGGTTACAAGTTTTCTTCAGCTCTGGAAATGTTGTAGCAATGATTTCTTTGACAGTTTCTTCTTCATCGAGGTTTTCTTCCTGTACCTCTGGGACTCCAATAATTCTTATGTTACCCCTCTTGGCTTCATCACGATCTTCTCTTGCCATCTGTTCCCGAATTGTGAGTCTCTTTTCCATTTTCTGCTCTTTTCTGGAGAGTCTCTGAACTTCATCTTCGAGTTCACTGATTCTGTTCTCAGCAGCTGTTACTCTGCTGCTGAGGCCTTCCACTGAGCTTTTCAATTCGCCTACGAGATTTTTCAGGTCTGATATTTCCGATTGCATTTTCCTCATTTCTGCCTTCAGATCCTCTTGTCTTCTATTGGCATTGCTTTCCATTGTTTCTTTTAATTCCCTAAGCATCCTAAGTAGCTCCCTCCTGAATTCCTTGTCAGAGAGGTTGTCTAACACTACAGTACTGTTGGTGTCATCTGGGCTAGACTCTTCAATATGAAAGTTTGGTGGGCTTTTGTGTTGCTTTACCATTGTGAGAGGTGTGGTTTAGTCCTTCACGTTCACTGTTACTGTTCTGCTTGATATGCAGTGTGAGTTAAGATAGGCTTATGGGTTATTGGCTACTGTGTTTCTAGTGGCTGAGCTAAAATAGAGAAGTTTCCATCTAAGAAGGTAGCTTATGGTTCCTAAGGCATATTTAGTGGGAAAACATTTCGCGGCCGCATTAGTGGCCGCGGCTCCGGAAAGAGTCCCTGGCACTGGCGAGGAGTTGGGAATGTCTCCTCTTTGGAATTGGAGCCGTTCAGCTTTGTTGCCCAGGGCTGGGCCTCCGTGCCCGTCCCGCGCAGCTCAGGGGTTGAAAACCGGCTGTCTAGGGGCTGGATCTAGGTGCGCATGCCCAGAAAGGGTCCCAGGCCCTTGGAGGCGGGCTGTACCTGTTTGAAATTGGAGCCGTTCAGCTTTGTTGCCCAGAGCTGGGCCTCCTTGCCCGTCCCGCGCAGCTCAGGGGTTGAAAACCGGCTCACGTAATGAGATTTAAAGACGACCGCTGGACTAGAGCTGTTACCGACTGGATTCCACGGGATGTCAAAAGACCGCGTGGCCGCCCACATTCCCGATGGTCAGACTTCTTCGTCAAGATCATGAACGATTGGTTTGAGGCCCTTCATGTTCCCGGAGCAAACAGATGCCATTGGGCTACACTAGCACGCGACAGGGACAAATGGAGACGTTACTGGCGCCCGCTCGAGCAAATCGACGACTAACGGGAAATTAAGTGAAGTAAGTGATCAATATGATAAAGGGATATCTATATGCCTCTGTGTTCTATACCTATATTAATTTTGGTTTTCTTGACAAAGCAAAATTTAGTTATTTTGAATAAGGAAATACAGTTTTTGAGGAGATTTCTGCATCTTTGCATCTCTTCCCCCCATTCCCCCATCTTTCCACCCCTTCTAGCCCGCAACTCGGTGCTTTTAGGACTTGGCGCCCCCTGCAGCCCAGTCCCCACTCTGCAGGGAGAGCCTCTGAGCTCTCAAGGGCTTTAACCTCTTGGGGTCTCAAACACAGTATTTAATCCTGGGACTTCACTTCAGAAGCCTTGCTCAGGAGTCATATTTTTTATTGATCTTTTTGCTTGGGGTTGGAGCCACACTTGGCAGTTCTGAGAACTTACTCCTGGTTCTGTGCTCAGGAATCCCTGAGGTGTATGCATCCTAGAAAATATTGGAAAATCAAACTGTTTTATATATATATGTAATATATATTATGTCACGGTCACGATCCTTGCGTTGTTCATCTATTTGCTCGAGCGGGCCCAGTATCATTGTGAGACTTGTTACTGTGTTTGGCATATAGAATACATCACGGGGAGCTTGCCAGGCTTTGCTGTGCGGGTGAGATCCTCTCGGTAGCTTGCCGGGCTCTCTGAGAGGGGCAGAGGAATCAAACTCAGGTCAGCCATGTTGGCTGCGTGTAAGGTAAACGCCTTACCCGCTGTGCTATCGCTCCAGCCCATATATTATGTATATAACTTAAAACATGACACTGAGTGTTCTTTGCTGAGATTATGTAAAAGTAATACAATAAATCACTGTATTGTAATACAATAAATCACTGTCTGTATTGTAATACAATAAATCACTGTATCACTGTCATTCCATTGATTGTCGAATTACTTGAGCAGGCGCCAGTAAAGTCTCTATTCCCACCAGCCCTGAGATTTTAGCAGCTGGGTCCCTTGGGGTGGGGAAGGCTCTCACCCACCCCCAGACTGGCACAAAGTCCGGTGGTATGGTTCTGGGAGCCTCCTTTATCGAGATTATCTGGTGACGGCAGGGTGTGGTTTATGGATGTGATCCCTGAGTCACCGGACCTCTATTTCCCAACCACCGCCACACTCCAGGCTGCTTTCCGGACGCTCAAGCTGAGCGTCACGCAAGAATGAAGTCCCACGGAACCCAGACAATGCATAAATTTGTGACCTTGGACTCTGGACTCAACAGGACCCAGAACAGAGATCCCCTGCCTGCTTCCCCCAGTCTCCAGTGACTCGGGGATACAATAAATAATTTACTCAAATAAAAATAGAAAAAGCAGTAAAAAGAGGATTTAATTCTTTAAATAAAGACTTTAATATAAACAAAAATTATTTTAAATTTGCCAACTTATTGAAAAAAATTTAAAAACCAGGCATGAGTCTAACACAGCTGCCAACGACTTTATTACATAGTAGTGTTAGTGGAACAAGTATAAGTAAATATGATGAATAGGATGGGCTGGAGAGATAGCACAGCAGGTAGGGCGTTTGCCTTGCACGCAGCCAACATGGCCGAGGCGAGTTCGATACCGAGAGTATCTCTCCCGCGCGGCAAAGTCTGGCAAGCTACCCATGATGTATTTGATATGCCAAACACAGTAACAAGTGTCACAATGGAGATATTACTAGGCCCGCTTGAGCAAATCGATGAACAGTGGGAAGACAGTGACAGTGACAGTAATGCATAGGATAAAATTAATAAAATTTTATTCACATTTGACTTGAACTCTGTCTTTTCAGTGATACAGAATAGTATTATTTAAAGAAATTTGCTTAGAGAATTGCAAGGGGAGAGAAAAAGAGAGGTTCATGAGAGAACATGGGCTTCTCCAAATGGGAAAAAAAATCCTTGAGTTCTAATTTCTGGTCAGACATGCTAAAAGTCTGGAAACTGCTTTGCACCCAGCACACGTGAAAACCTGAACAAGTGAATCTCAGAGATTCACTTTACGTCTCTCTGTGAATAGTAGGAAAAGGGAGAGATAAGTTAAATAGTATTATCTAACTAATGGTCCTTCTCTGTCCTTCACCCCCATACAAAGAAAGCAAGCTTCCAAACCTTGACTAGTCATTAAGGCCCCTGTGTTTCCTAGCACTTAATATAAATCTCTTAGAAAAGTATAAATTCAATGGAAGAGTGCAATTATTCTATATCATCCCTTTCTTTCTGACTCATTTCACTCAGCCTGAAATCTCCATGTCCATCCATTTACAAGCGAATTTCATGGGCGTTCGCCTTACAAGCGGCCAACATGGCCGACCCGAGTTCGATTCCTCCGCCCCTCTCGGAGAGCCCGGCAAGCTACCGAGAATATTCGATATGCCAGACACAGTAACAACAAAGTCTCCAATGGAGACGTTACTGGGCCCGCTCGAGCAAATCGACGATCAACGGGAGGGCCTTTACCTTTTTACCTTATTTTTCCTGGTGGCTGCATAGTATTCCATTGTGTAGATGTACTATATTTCATCTAGTTATCTGTTCTCAGATAATCAGGGATGCAGTCTCGTTTGCCAAAGCATCAAAAATAAGATGAACTGGACACAAAATGCGATCTGAAGACTACCACTGGACTAGAGTTGTTACTGATTGGTTTCCACACCGTCATAAGAACGCGTGGCCCCCCACCTATGAGATAATTAGACTTCTTCTTCAAGAATGATTTGGAGTTCTTCTTCCTGGAGCATGCAGATGCCATTGGGCTACACTAGCCCGCAACAGGGATGAATGGTGACGTTACTGGTGCCCATTATAGCAAATAGATGAGTAATGAGATGCCAAGTGATCAAGTGATGCAAGGTCGATTTTACGTATTTGGGGCAGTATCCAAGATTTTTCCAAAGAGGTCTATCCTGTTGATACTGCCACCAGCAGAGAATAAGAATTGCATTTCCCCCACATCTATGCCAACACAGAATGTTTTGGTTCTTTGTTATGTGTGCCATTTTCCCTGGTATGAGGTTATATATCATTATTGTTTTAGTTTGCATTTCTCTCATAAGAGATGTGGAGAGTTTGTCCATTCAATTCTCTGCTCAAAGTCGACTTTAAGGATATTTCTGTTTAATACCATTTTAGATGAAGTTGACTTTTTCTTGTTAAGTTTTACAAGTGTTTTATATGTTTTATTAATCCTACACCAAATGAGGGGATGACAGATATTTTCCAGCAGGTTTTTGGTTGTTTTTTTGATACTGGTCATCATTTCATTTACACTCATTGTAATTGATTGAGCCTTTAGATGGGCCACTTAAAAAGGAGAGACTGACAATTACAAGAAGCACAAAATAGGTGAATAGTTTGGCTTCATGTTGATCCCAAAATAATTAGGTTAGGTGAAGGAAATTGAAAGAAAAAGACAGAGACTATGTGTTTGAACTCAGCCGAGAATAGCTGCTTGTTAGCAACACAAAACACTTGTCATGGGAGGACCACAATTACAAACACAAAGTCACCTTCAATGTTGGGTGCACAAATAGCCGAGAGAATCGGTGAGTCCTCAGGTGGAATTGTGATCAGTGTGGGTGGGTCATTGCAGGTCCAGAGTCAGGACACACCTCACGTGTATTCACAGCGCAGAGCCTCACTCAGCCTCTGTGCTCACAGCAAGGTCCTAGAATGTGATTCCTCCTTCCACAAGCACAAGGCAAGACAATATTGACTCTGGACTCATTCCCCACTGCCTTCTCCGAGAGACACGAGGGCTCAGCACTTCACCTTCAAACTAAGATGAGCCTCGGGTACTTTATGTGTCTTCTGGAAACCCAAAAGCATTAACTAGTGGAGATGATCATAGTCGTGTTCACGGCAGCACCAAGTACAGTAACCAAGAGGCACACACAACACTCAACCGCAGCGTTCATTTCTGTCTATGTATGTCTCCTTGTTCAGCCATGGAGTCCGTTCTTTCTCTCCTTCAGTTCTGTTTGAAGGACAGTGATCATTGTTTCCTTCTTCTCTCCGTGAGATTCTTGAGTCTCCCTGCCAATGTTTTCTTCAGATCATAGAGCACTGAGAGGATTGTTGCTGTCCACACACCCACAGAGCATCGGATGTTCTGATGTTCTTACCTGGCGTCAGTCACATTCATTAAAACAATAGAATTATTTTTCATTATTCCTGGTTCTCTGTGGGAGCTAAGCGTGTAAGTGCCTGGTAGTCTGGGTATGGATTGGGTGAAGGTCCTCACTCTATTCAGCTAGGGCTGTGACTCTAGTAACTTCTGGCAGCCACAAAGCCTGTGGAGTTTTCTCAGTTGGACAGGGAGGGCCAGGTGTAAGTTGACAGGATTAATCTGTAGATTTTGGTACTGACGGGGCCTCATGAGGCCTGTGAAATCCCCTGGGGAATAGTCTTTCAATAATATATTGAAACTATTTAAATTAATCCATAAGTTTCAGGAATATAAACTCTCAGTCCAATAGTATCGAATTGAGAGCCCAGAATAAATTCTTAAATCTTTTACGGTGAATCTTTGGGAGAGGATTCCATCCTATGGAGTGAAGCAAGGAAAACCTCTTCAACAAATGGTGTTGGGAAAACAGCACCACATACAAAAATAACAATCACAATCACAATCACAACCATCCTGTTATTCGTCGATTGCCTCGAGCAGGCCCCAGTAACGTCTCTTTGTCCTAGCCCTGAGATTTTTTTTTAAAGTGCTATATTCAAGGCTCTTTCAGAGTTAGGAGAATGAGACCCTTCATTGTTATTGGTATTTGGCATATTGGGTACGCCACGGGGAGTTTGCCAGACTCTGCCCTGCCGTGTGGGCAGGTTACATTTGATAGCCTGCCAGTTTGTCTAAAGTAGGAATGAGATGATAAGATGTCGTGCGGCCACGCGCTTCTGGGAGCTGGGTTTTATAGTCTCTGAATCTTGGCCGTTGATGGGATTACACGGCGCCAGGGGGCCAGTTGGTGGGTGTAACCCCCGCCTACTGGAATTTGGAGGATCTGGGTGGAGGATGCCCAGCCCCAATCCGAGTAGACTTGGAGATCTCAGCCCCGGAACACGAGTGGCTTTGTCCCTCTGCCGGTACTTTCATGTGTGCGGAGAGTGGTCTCAGCATGGTGGTGGCTGGTTCTGGAGGTCTTTGGCTGTCGGAGCCCTGGTCGGGGCGGGGAGGAAAGCTCAACCCGCTCCCCTCCAAGGGGCCCCGGCGAGGACAGCCAGGCGCAGGGGCAGGAGACTCTGCACTGTTCTCTTCCAGGAGCTGGGTTTTATAGTCTCTGAATCTTGGCCGTTGATGGGATTACATGGTGCCAGGGGGCCAGTTGGTGGGTGTGACCCCCGCCTACTGGAATTTGGAGGATCTGGGTGGAGGATGCCCAGCCTCAATCCGAGTAGACTTGGGAGATCTCTGCCCCGGAACCCGCATGGTTTATAACAATAAAAAGTAGAATTGAATCCATATCTCACTCCAGATACAGAGTTTAATGGAAAGTTGACTTATGGTCCAGCTTTGACAGCAGAATCATTAAAATACTCAGAGGAAAACCTTGGCCGGTGTCTCCATGACACTGATCTTATATAGCTCATTTATAGTGTCACTAAATTGGCAGATACAAGAGAAACTAAAATAAATAAATGGGACAAAATTAATTAAAGATTTTAACCAGCAATGTAAACAATATTAAAATTAAGGTACCATACTGACTGAGAGAAAACGTGTACCCACCGAACATCAGATCCAACTTAATATCTAAAAATTCATAGCACACACCAAGATCAACATCAGAACAAATCACCCATCAGAAAGTGGTGTGGCAAATAAACAGATATTTTTGTAGGCATATGAAGAGATGTTTATTCAATGCTTACTTTGAGTAAAATGTCAACTTAAAGGTAAATGAACACCATCTCTGCCCAGTGACAATGGCTTATATCAAAAGTACTGGAATCAACCAGTGTTGGGACATTGTCAAAGGAAAGACACTTTCTATGCTTGTGGGAACCTATCTATGGAAAACGCTAAGAGATTTCTCTAAAAAGTAAAAATAGTAGTTCTAAGTTACAAGTGTTTGTATTTTTGGTATCTTTTCCCATGTGTGAAAGCAGTCATTTGAGAAAATATATGTAAACATATGTCAGTTGTAACATTTGGAATAGTAGCCAGGGCATGGGAACAATCCTAGTGCTTAATGAGAGTTCCATGGATAAGAATTTGTGGTGTATATACAAAATGGGATACTGTGTGGACTGGAGCGATAGCACAGCGGTAGGGCATTTGCCTTGCACGCAGCCAACATGGCCGACCCAAGTTCGATTCCTCCACCCCTCTCGGAGAGCCCGGCAAATTACCGAGAGTATCTCGCCCACACGGCAGAGCCTGGCAAGCTCCCCGTGATGTACTCGATATGCCAAACGCAGTAACAACAGTGTAGTTATAAGAAAATACAAAACATCAAAGTTTTTTGCACCATGGATGGAACTAGGGAATATCAGATTAAGTGAAGTTTGTCAGAGGGAGAAATTCAGACAATCTCATTCATCTATGGTACACAGAGAATAGAGAGTCAGGATGGACAGGATCCAATGATAATGGCCCCTGCATCCTAACCACACTCTGAGGGTCCCGAGACGAGTCGGGTGGGGGCTTAGAGCACTGGAAAGAAGAGGCTGAGCACAGGGGCCACAGCAGAGTGGGAAGGTCTGTGGGGATTTGGTACTGGGAGAAGCCCAGGGAGTTTGGGACCTACAGGCATCAATTTTCAGGCTATTGTCATCGTGTTTCCTCAGTAACAATAGTGAAGGTAATGGGGAAAAAATCTCCTTTTGTGAAAGAAGGAGCGATCTTTATATGAAGGAAAACTGACCACACCTGACCTAAAGGAATAGAACAGTCTCTAGAGCACTGTGAGACTATAAGAAGAATAAACAAATTTGTACTAGACAAGGAAATAATAACTAAAATTTTTACACTTGCTTTACTAAATCTGGCTTATATATTATAATAAAAATGAAAATGTTCTCCCCGAAATAGAGAAAAAGAATTGTAAACAAAATGAAGAAGAAATAAAAGAAACCAACCCATATACATCACCTCTCGGGCTGCCAATGGGCAGAGACCTGGAGTCGCGGTAGCACACCGACCCCTTGTGCTGACACGCACCCCTGCAGTTCCCCTGTCTCCCTCAGCGGGTTTGTGTCTGAACTCACAGGGACTTGCCCTCAATGTGTGAATCTTGCACAAAAATACGCACCTGTGTCCTAAATTACTGAGTTGCTCAGTTTTACGTAAACTTGCTTCTTGGAGGTGTCCCTGAAGATGGTGACTTGGGACTGAAGATTTGGGTCATATTCTGTAAACATATCCTGTAACCATATATAACACCAATCCAACCCAGTCACTTTCCTGGTTGCTGGAGAACCCAGATCACACCATAGTCGGTTAGAGAGAATTCAGAGATGGAGCCGGTGAGGGACAGCATCTTCGAGGGTGTCACCAGTCTTGGTCCCAACTCCTGTAGCTGTACCTGGACAGGACATCTGGGGACAGAGACCCACAGTGAGTCACGGACTCAGAGGCCCCATGCCCACCTTGGAGCCTCTGTCCAGGGGATACTCACATGTGGGATCTGCTACCAGAAAGAGGAGGAATCAGTGCTAATGCGCATTCCTGTCCACGAGGTCCATGGTCTCAGAAACCATGTCAGGGGAGAGGGAGCCTATGTTGGGATGAGTGTGAACGTGGTTTGAACCCTGGATCCCAAGTGCATATTTTCTTGGAGGAGCCTCTGTAGAGAAAGGAAGGGACCTGGGGGAGGGTGGTATGTGGACTCACTGGGAGGAGGTGCTGACTGTGACTCAGAGCACTCAGGCCTGTCCCTGGGGCCCTGTCAGAGCCAGGCCTCTTCCTCCAGCACAGGAAACCTGCTGAGGAGCTCTCAGGAAACAGGAATTGCTGAGGGAGAACCGGCGGCTGAGGAGGAGAGCCCTGGTGTCTCAGGTCCCTAATGAGGAAACCCAGCCCCCCACAGCCTCTTGGGCCCTGCCTCTCCATGTCCCTTGGTGGAACAACTGTGTGCGCAAATCCTGGGCCCATCATACTGTGTCATTGTCCCATTGAATTCTCACTTGTCTGGATTCAGTCCACGTCAATCAAATAGGGTTGGGCTTGTGGGGTAACACACACTTGGTAACCGTGTTGTGCACTAACTGTACACTGATCCCATAAACTTTGACACTTTCAAATTCTATTACCTATGTTATAACTAACTTAAAATATTGTTAGAAGTGCCATAAAGTCTGCACATAGATCTTGTTTCCAGCACTGGCTCTGTGCCGCCATTGCCACAGAACAGTGTACTGATCACTCACCCCAATGATTTCTCCTGTCCCAGTAATTCCTTTTTCCCACCCTACCCAGACTCCCACATGCAGCGAGATCATGCATGCAGGTTAGATGGGTCAGAGAGACACTGATTCATTGCTGAGGAGTGATCCACTGTATCAACATATTGAGCTTGTTTCTCCACGCATGGTTGTGCAACTGTAATTTGCTCAATGCTTGCCTGTTATAAAGACACACCGTCTCACTCTGCAGATTTGGAGCGGTAAAGACAAGTTAATAGCATTATGGAAAAACGTAACAGAATAATGTTAGGAAGCAGCTTAAGAAGTATCTCTCACTTCTCAGAGAAATGAAGTCATGGTGCCAAACTCAAAGTGAAGATGTGAAAACTCAGATGCTGTTTAAATTTACCACTATAAAGCCAAAGACTATGGAGCCTTTGTCCTCTTTCACTCAGAGACAGTCTCAAAAGGTGAGACAGACTCTGTGGTATGTCCTGGTTACAAGCTAGCCTCAACAGCCTTGACCAAGGAAATAGCCTGGAAAGTTTTTAATTGATTTTTTTAAAATTATGGACCACACTTGGTGATGCTCAGGGCTTATTTCCAACTCTGTTCTTAATAATCACTCTTGTGGGGCTCAGGTTTTTGGGGAAGGGGTGGAAGGGGGTGGCAGTGACAGAAATCATCTCCAGATTGATCAGGCCAAATGCAAAGCAAGGCACTGCCCACTGCACCATCTCTCTGGCCCCAGTTTGGAGTATAAGGTCAAGGCCACTGCTGAGATGTCTGTGCATTTGGTGACCTAGCCCAGAGCCACCTCCCCACCTCCCCAGGCCTCCCCACACGTGGACGGTGGGGGGGGGGCAGCGGGGCACAGCCTGATTCAAGAAGACACTCTGTCTCCCAGGCACATCTATATTGCTTTCATCTTTCCCTCTAGTTGTATAAGTTACCAATAGTTGCAGTTGTTTTGATAAGCACAGTAAGAGACAAAGATCCCAACACTTAGTCCTCTGGGCTCTGAGAGCAAACAAGGCTTGTACCAGAAATTCCAGAATAAGTCCTCAGGACAGTTCAGCTAGTCCTTTCCCATGGGGCTCCTGTCTCTTAAGTTGTAACAGCTTGCATCGAGATCATGCATTTATGCTTTCTAGAATGTCCCATTTTGATGCCAGGGTAGCTTTGCCACTTGCCTCGGGTCCATCCCAGTCCCAAAGTGGGACTTCAGTTTGGGGGCATTAGGAAATACAACAACTAACGCCTGAGTCAAGTAATTATAACCAAGTAATTACGCCCAGGAGTAGATATATTTCAGATTCAATCAACTTTCAAATATTAGAAGCATAGCACTAATGGTCTTCCTGTGTTTAACCAAAGAACATTACTCTGTAGTAAACATATAAAAAGGCTATAGGGGAAATAGAAGAGCAGGTACAAATAAACAACACTTCAAATACAAAGCAGTAAAAATACGAAGTGCAGAATTACCAGAAAGTTTTGCCTTATAAGAAATCAAGGCTAACTTGGTGAACTGAGACAGTGAGAGGCAAAATACAAAGGAAAGGTTAAAGATAAACTTTAGCTTAATTAGATATGCTAGCAAGCTTTTCAAGGAGGAGGAAAGGGGCAATTCAAAGAGGAAGCCTAAAACATTTTCGGTTAATATCCAACAAATACTTAGAAGAGTTCCATAGCTTAAGAGCAGGACTGGGATATTCACACAGCAGTGGCCTTAGGGTAATCACACAACCAGCAATCACATTTAAAGTATGGCACAGTGATGAAAATTTCCTACACTATTCTTGTCTGTAGCACAGCCCTGAGAGTTCTATAATCTTGCCTGCTTTAGAATCCTTTTAATTAGTCACAGAATTCTCAGGGGACCACCCCTTTAGGATCATTATTTTTTTTCCTTCTCTTTCATTTTTTAATTTTATTTTTTAATTTATTTATTTATTGAATCACTGTGGGAAAAGTTACAAAGCTTTCAGGTTTAAAAGTCTCGGTCATGCAATTATCAAACACATTACCCTTCACCAGTACTTATTTTTTACCAAGAAGAACCCCAATATACCCCCCTCCCAACCCTCCCAAAGCCTGTGAGGCAGATGAATTCTAGTTAACACTCTATCTACTTTGTTTAGATTCATTGTTTCGACAAAAGATGCACCATTATTATGTAGAGTTTACACCCCCAAATCAGACCTGTTGAAAAGACATTGTGAAATAATTTGTTTCTATAGCTGGTTACAAGAATCAAATGATGACGCGCTGCTGCTATTGTGGCCACGCGATTTTGGATTTCTGATATTTTACTTATTCATCCTGGAAGTATTTCTGCCGAGAGTCAAATAATTATGAGATTGGTTTCTGTGGCTCTAGAGCCATGACCGTGCTGAAGAGCCGCTTGTGGGGGGCAACTCGTGGCCTCTGTAGGGGTGAAGTACGAGCCCGGAATCCCCCCCTTCCCATGAGGTTTCAGTCACCCTGTCACGACCGGCTCATACCTGGCTTTCCAAAAAGCTCCGAGGCGGCCACCATCTTGCTGTTCAGAGGAAAAAAGGCAGAAGGGAGCAACATGCTTTTCCCTCTGGGCAGTCATGGTGCCATGGATTAACACATAGTCCATTTACTTTACTGCCGCAAGCTGCCGGGTTCTGCATTAAGTCCTTGTTAGGCTCATTATTAAGGGGAAAGTGTCCCACTGGATGCCTGGAGGTGTTGCAGTTCTCCCTGGAATAGCCCCTTGGCCACTAGAAGACATTGGGACTGTAGAGAGTTCCCCAGGCCCCAATTTGTGACTTTCTAAGAATAACATATATTAATTTGCCTTGATTTGCTGGTTCCCAATGGCTCGAGACTTGGGAAAGAGACATTTTTGGTGTCAGCAATACTTCAACCTTGCCTCTGCCTCAGGGCATCAAGGTCAGTGCTCCAGCAGCTTCTTCCAGTCATAACAATCCCCTGCTTCTCTCTGCCACCTGATCCTTCGTGCACACAGGCATCCTCCCTCAGCTTCTATGGACCATTGCTCTCCTAATAAACTGTCATATGATGAAGCGTTTATTTCCCATGTGGGTGCCTATGTCTCAGACACACTGCACTCATAAACCTTTGAGAATCTACTGGATGGACCAGCTCCTTGTTCCCAGAGTTACAAGATAATTACTTACAGGGAGACATCGGGTCCAAGCATTTGATCAATGGCCTCTGCAAGGTGGATATTCCCCAGTCCCACAGAGATGCTCCTCACTTCATGCTGAAACCTCATCAGGCAAGACAGGGCATGGATCGATGGTATGAACTATCCGGGATTTTTGAACTCAACACCTTTGAGGGGAGAGAATTTTCCTGAGAAAATAGGAAGGGCAGAAAACATATCCCCAGTGTCAGCCAAAGCATTTTCTTCTTGTCATTTAGAATATGACCTGAGGGTCCCCTGAAGAGATGTTGAACACAGGAGCCTGTGTAGCCTTGGGCCTCCCCAGAATAAGAAACTGAAAGTCTCCTTCAGGCACTGAGTGAGGTGAACTGAGGTTCCTGTCTCTCCATGGACACAGGTGGATGGTTAGACCTGGGTCAGGGCTAGGAGACCCCATCACACTTCTGCTCACAAAGGAACAATTCCTGTCCCAGTGCCCTGTCTGTGTGCAGCTGCGACAACCATTCTGTGCCCCTGGCACTTGATGCGGGGCCTGGGAAGTTGACACAGGTTCAAGTCTTGAGTTCAGGGAATAGGATGTTATGAGGATTCAGAGATTGAAGTCAGGGTTAAAGCCACTTCCCCCAAATACTCAACTGTGAGGATCAGTTCTCCCATTGAGCTGGTCTTAGCCCTTGTTGCTACCTTGCTGTGGATACTTTAAGCCCCATATTATGAGACAGATCATTCTGTATCTTTCCATTTCCTGGACTGATTCACTCAGCATGATATCCTCTAGTTTTTTCAATACTGCAGAAAGTTGAGTGATTTTCAACTCAGTAATAATGGTAAGGCCCACAGAGGGTAGACAGGATTAGGACTCTTTCCAGGTGTTCCTCGTGAATGTGAAAGTTATCAGTGAAATGTCTTCAGGGCAATGCCCCGGACTTTCTGGATTCAGCTGGAAGTGTGTAGCACTTGGGAAGTGTTTGGTGATTAGAGAACGCAGCATTCCCAGGTGTCACTTGGAGTTGTTAATACACACAGAGGAAAGTGGGGAGACTGAGAACAGTCTGACATTCCAGAACTGTAGGTAGCAGTTCAGTCACCAAGGAGCCCCATCTAGGTGGCTGCTCTGTTCAGGGTCAGGAAGGGTTTATTGAGAACAATCCTTGAGGTCTGACTTTTGAACTGCCCTGTCCCAGGAATCTGTCTGCGTCTTTCTGCTCTACCCACATTGACAATCCAGGCCGGCCTTCAGGTCGATCCCCTGCTTCTGTGCTCTACATTTATCTCCGTTGGAACTTTACCCAATATTGTGCTTATTGTGCCTTCAGGAATTAGAGGGTCTTCTTGATTCATGTATATTCAATGTTCTCCAAAGGAGGGAATGAAAGTACTTTCACATCAGATACGGGCATTTTCCCTGTCATTGGAACAGTTTTGCTCACTTTTTGTAAATTGACAATTTTGATAAATCTGGTAACATCATTGAAAGTGCAGGTATGAATCTTGGATAGTGCATAAGAAGTAAAGGTCATAGTCCAATTATGGAAGCACATATATTCCCAGTAACACTGTGCTCTACATGACTGATAGCCGATCACAGAGTCATGCTGTCTGAGCCTTCCCCGTGGACATGAATAGGAGATATATATGTATATGTATATTTATATACAGTATATATATATGTTTGCATATGTATATGTATATGTGTATGTACTTCCACGTGGTTCTCCCAATACCATCTGGGGCGCTTTACTACACAATCGTGGAAGAAAATATTAATAACACCAGGTGTTCTAGAGAGAAGCCATATTTCTCTGGTGAAGGACAGAGAGAAATACTGAGCCTTTCCCTCAGATGAAGCCTGACCCTGTGAGACCCATTCTGTGTCTCAGAATCTGACTCTCTGAGGAAGAAGTCAGGAGGATCAGCGCCCCTGTCATCTCCTCACCTGGCACACCTGCCTCCCCTTCAGTTTTCTGACATATTCAGGATTTGGTTGTCACACTGTGTCTCTCGCACAGTAATACACGGCCGTGTCCTCAGTGCTCAGCCTGCTCAGTTACATGTAGGCTGTGTCCTTGGACTTGTCTGCAGTGAGTGTAACTCTTCACTGGAACTTCTGTGTGTAGCTTGTATAATCATTGTAAGGGTATATGTATCCCATCCACTCTAGCCCTTGTCCTGGGGCCCGCCGCACGCAGCTTATATAGTAGCTGGTGAAAGTGTATCCGGACGCCTTGCAGGAGATTTTCACTGATGTCCCATGTTTTCCCACCTCAGCCCCTGACTGCACCAGCTGTACCTGGGAGTTCACACCTGTCGACAGCAGACAGGAGTGGGTGGACTCCATTTGACTGGCCCCATTCCCTCAGCCCAAGGCATGGGGACACTTACCTGCAGTCACTGCCACCAGGAAGAGAATTCCCCAGGTCCAGTCCATGCTGAGGACCGTGCACTCAAGGGCTTCTGAAGGTGTGGGTGTGCCTGTTGTGTGATGTTGTCAGGACACAGACACATCTATATTTAACTCCATGTCCCTTGTGTATTTTGCATATTCATGAGGATGGAGAATTCATAGCTGAAGACCTGGTCCAACCTGAGAAAAAACTGGTAGAAGCCACCGGGCCCATCCTCCAGGGGAGTGAAGAGGTCCACGTTCTGATCCTTTTTTGAGGAGATGAGACGCTGCTTTTTCCCAAGACTCTGTGCACACAGAGATGCCCCTCCCGCGGGCCAAGCCCTTTCAGGACCTTCCCCTTAGGGTCCTCCACATCTGTATGGCCTGGACACATCTGGGTACAGCTGGCCTTTGAGATTATATCTTGGATCCTGTAACTCCCCATGGGATGCCACAATGACACTACAAACCATTGTATTCCTCTAGTGGTTTCCATTGTAGATATTAAGACATCCAGAAACGCTCCCTGTGTCCCTGTATGCAGGTTTTACTGCCTTATCAATAAGATAAATGTTCTTCCAAAATGATAAGTGTGCACAATTTAACCTTCTGTGTCATATATGTATTTTCATTTTGGTTTTCTTGAGAAAGAAAAATTTTGATTAATGAAGAAGGAAATCCATTCTGAGGAGATTTCTACCTATCTGTACCTATTACTCCCATCTCTGTGCCCTTTCTAGCCTGCAACTCAGTGCTCTTGGAATCTGGCGCCCTCTGCAGCCTGGTCCCCCCCCCCCAGAGAGAGCCTCTGGACTCTCAGGGGATTGATTTATTTATTTAGTTTAGAGTGTCTGAATGCTTCATTCATCCCTTGGTTTCAGACCCATACAATGCACTCATATGACATTGTAGACTTAGCACTGAGACAGAACACTTCACATCTGCCAGGAAGGAGAGGTGTTGTGGGAATACCAAAGCACTACATCATAGATAGTAAATGTTGAAGCAAAAATACCTTCTGAATATACACTGTACATATGTAAACAACATTCAGAATAAAAATCAACACAGGTCTAAAAAGTGTTTTCTAGGAAATCAGAGTCGTCTTTATTTTCAATCATACATATTGAAGATTTTTTTTGTTAAGAAAAAAGAAAGAAGCCTATTTCTACATTTGCTCATGTGCTTAAATATATTGGAAAAATTATTACATTCATTTGCTAGAGGCTTGTCTTCTTAGTTGGCTGACTGTGGCAAATAAGGAATCAGAACTTTTTCAATACCTACTTTTCATTTAATACTAAGTCATATGTAATTATTAACATTTATCAGTTCATATTAGTAAATAGATTAAGAGAAGCAGTGAATTTCAAATTTGTGGTAAACTAGTTGATAATTTGATTCTAATAAGGCCAGTGGTATAGTGATTACTAGAAAATCAGGTCAAGCTAGTGGTAAACCCCCTGACTTAGCCAACTGAATCCACGTTTGAAATCAGATCATTTCAACTTCTGAATTACTGTGCACATCTAGATTTTCCTCAATAAGATAGTGTGCTAGGAGCATTGAATCCCTGTAATGGAATGAAAGACTGGTCAGGTTTTGAGATGGACAGAGACTATGCAAAGAAATTAGAGAGTCTAAAGGATGGCGTTCCAGCATTGCCTTGATGAATGAGGAACTAAAGCGACAACCCATTAATTAGTCAACCACATTCGGAGTCAAACGCGGACATTCGAAGAAATGATCAAAACACAAAGCACTTCCCGTCGTGACTGATGCAAACCTGGCCCACAGTGGAAATCTCAAGGCTTCGGCCAGTATTCTGGACCAGCTGCCTGTCGGCTCCACACCGCAGAACTTTGTCGTGACTGTCCGTTGCTTTGCGAAGCTTCCAGCCTGGGAGAAGTGTGTTTCCAGGTGACTCCTAGTGGCAGGGCTGGGTGTATGCAGCAGGGCGTCCAGTCTCAGGGCAGGGGATCTGAATGAGGTCTTGCACGCAGTTAGAGTGTGACCTGCCACCCGCAGACCGGCCCTGTGCCCCAGGTCTCCGCGGGGACGGAGGGCACCTGGTCAGCATGGCGCAGGGAACTGCAGAGGAACTTTCTGTCACCGGTGAAGAGGGCGTCGGTCACTGACTAGGCTTGCAGCCTCCTGTCCTGCACGTCGGTCCCTTCGGAACCACCATTCGGCCCAGTGCCCTCTTCTAGCCTGACCTGCTGCCCAGCTCCAGGGGTCACATTCGGTCTCCCTGCGGTGCGTCTGTGCTCCCCTTCAGGGGCACCAGCGTCTTGGCTCCCCTAATGCAGGCCTGAGTCTTGAGACTCACTCAGAAGCCTTGCTCAGGACTCAGGTCCTTCATGGGCCTTATGATTTGGGTTTGAGCCACACCCAGCAGGGTAAGGGCTTAGTCCTGGCTCTGTGCTCCAGGGATCGCTCAGGTAGATGCATCCCAGTGATACACAAAAGTATTATTTAAAGAAATTTACTTAGAGAAATGCAAGGGGAGAGAAAGAGAGAGCTGTGTTCAGGAGAGCAAATGGGCTTCTCCAAATGGGAGATTGAGTTCTGATCCGATCAGACATGTTAGAATCTGGAAAACACCTTCCCACCCAGTACATGTGAGAACCTGAACAAGTGAAACTCAGAGATTCACTTTCTGTCTCTCTGTGAGTACTAGGAAAAGAGAGATGGAGAGAGAAGTAAAATAGCATTATCTAAAGAAATTTACTTAGAGACACAAGGAGAGAGAGGGAGAGAAAGAGATGGAGAGACAGAGATAGAGATAGTGAGAGAGAGAAATGGCACACGATTATGACAGGAAGGACAGTCCAAACCAAGTATCTGGTCATCATCACATTAGTCATCCTTCTCATTTATTGATCCCTAGGATTGTATATGGGTTCTCTCCCTCTCCCTCCCTCTTTCTCTCCCTCTCTCTGTCCCTCTCTCTCCTCTCTCTGTCCTCTCTCTCCCTCTCTCTGTCTTCTCTGTCCCTCTCTCTGTCAATCTCTCTCCCTCTCTCTCCCTCTCTCTCGCTCTCTTTTCCTCTCTCTCCCTCTTTCTCTCCCTCTCTCTCCCTCACTCTGTCTCCCTCTCCCTCCCTCCCTCTCTCTTCCTATCTCTCTCACCCTCTCCTTTTCTCTCTCCCTCTCTCCCTTTCTCTCGGTCTCTCTCTCTCTCTCTCTTTCCTTCTCTCCCTCTCTCTCCCTCTCTAGCTTCCTATCTCTCCCTCTCTCCCTCTCTCCTCTCTGTCTCCCTCTCCCTCTCTCTCCCTCCTTTTCTTTTCTCTCTGGCACGCAGGAGGGGCCAGGCCGACCCCGCGGAGGCCCCTTGGGGCTGTGTCCGGTTGTGGGTAGCTTGGCCTTGGGGAAGGTCGAGGGGGAGCGGGAGAGCCTGAGGGTCTCCAGGGACGGGCTGGACCCTCGGGGTCGCCTCCCTGGCTCTCCCTGGGGCTCACGTTGAGGCTGGAACATCCCCCCTTGCTCAGGAGGCCACAGGTCAGCATGTCCCTGTCCCCGCATCCGCCTATGACAGATCCAGCTGCTCCCCAGGCGCCCACGGCCAAGCGACATGACTCCCCCGAGTGTCTCTTCAGGGACTCCGGCAGGGCTCATACCTGGGTGTGACTCAGTTTCCCTCCCCATGCTTCCGACACCACATGGCCTGTGTACACAGAATTCTGACTCTCCGAGTTTCCTCTTAGTTCGGGGTCATGCGGCAGGGCTCAGGTGACTCTGGGCTCTGCCCTCAGGAGCCTCCTGGGGCCTCAGGGACCGGACTGGGCGCTAGGTGTCAATCCGGGTGGGCTGCATGTAGGCGAGGGCCAACACACCGTCCCCTTCCAACACTAGGTGACTCTGACAGGGATACTGAGGTTCCCTGGTATAAGGGCTCTCACTCGCGGTGGCCTCTGTCCCTGGGTCTTTCCAGGCACCTGCGAGCCAAGGACGTGAATCCTCACAGACTGACCTGCCTGCCTCTCTCTGTGTCCACCTCAGTCAGCAGTTTCCAGGGAGCTCATACCTCAGGAAGAACAGCAGAGTGGATGGAGATGACAGGGAGGGGACCTTTATTAGAGCCACAGCAACAGAGCAATGGGCACTTTTTAACTCTGTGAAAACGGGTTTCCATCCACCAACTTTAAGTTAAGATTTTTTAACCTTCTTTCCATTATTTTTATTAAATTGCATACATAATTTTTCTCAGTCATTCTTGATACGTTTCATGGGTGTTGCCTGCCTTCAGATGGAAACTAAGTAAAATATATTGTTTATAATACATTTATTGTAAAGAAAATATTCTGGATCATAATTAGTATTATATTATGGATAGTAAAAGAAATAACTTAGTAATGAAAGTATAGATAGTTCATTTTGTTTTTTTTCCCTCATTATTAAACACTCTGACAAAATAGAAAAACTTTAAAATTGTTGAAAGGAATGAAGAAATTTTGCAATTTTCTGCAATATGGATGGAAGTGGAAGACATCACGTTAAATGAAGTAAGTCAGAAGAATGACGAACACAGAGTGACATTCTTATATGTGTTGTTTCTGTCAACTGGATGGGGAAATGCAATGATTTAAAGGATGGATTTAAAGGATTGGCCCCAGAGTTCGACGGGGAGGGGAGAGGAGATAGACGAGGAGCAACGGGGCAGGGGCCAAGGGGACTCGGGAACACGGGTGGTGTCAAGGAATGATGAGCATCCCAGCCACAGACTCTCAACACAGACTCAGACCTGGGGGTGTCGTACCTTCCCTGCTCTGTCCCTGAGCAAAGAATATTGTTCCTGTCCTTCAGCGCACACAGAACCTTGTGGAGGGACAGTGGGGTCAGTTCCCAGGACAAAAGAGGGTCCTGTGGAAGGTCTGGAGCAGGACAGGCAACTGGAGTTAGGAACTGAGCCATATCTCAATTGCAGGATGAGAACAGGAAGTGGTCAGCAGGCCCCGCAGAGGGTCAGCACACACCTGCAGGGAACTGGCCGCTGGGAAACGGAGCTGAAGCAGGATCACCACCAGAACTAGAAAAACAAGCCAGACACGCGCGAGAGAGAAGCATGGGGTCGGGGGCTCACAGGCTCATGAATTGAGTCCTAACTCGCCCCTTCTCATTGCTCTACACCAGTGGCCATCAGAAGCGCAGGGGCAGCAACTATAGACATTCACCTGCTCACCTGCCCAGGGAAGCCACTCCCTGTCAAAGGGTCTCTGCACTGCAGGACTGAGAGGCAACATCTCTAAAGTGGGTTTATCTCAAGGTTGTTTCCTCTGGGAGAAAGAGCATAAAGCCTTTATAGGACCCTGCCCAGACACCTCCTCCTCCCTCTGCAGCAGCATTCTGTATTTACCATCTTACATTCTAGAAAGTTCACATAGGACTTAACTCTTTGTTTCCTAGTGTTGTCAGACATCTCCCTAGGGCGAATGACACACTGGGAAACTGTATCTCGAAGACTGTCGTAGATGGGTACGAGCTGTCTGGGACATGTGACTCCATGAGTTGGGGCTCTGCACACCTGGAGTGGTGTGGGAGGGCTTGTGTGCAGCCCAGTGTGGGGCGCTGAGCCCAGATCGATGGAAGCTGGTACCAAATGCCTCTTGTCAAGGTGGCCTCTGGGCATACACAGCTTCTATCAGGCCTTAGATTGAGCACCTTGGGGTGACAAGGAGGGAAGTGTTGGGGTGCCATGTGCTGAGGTGGTCCCACTGGCTTTCCCAGGTGATGTGGCAGTGATTGGCATGGGAGCAAGGAACGGAAAGGGATCCAATGGGGGTCTGAGGTCAATTCCACCTTGGTACTGTGGGTGGGCAGGGAGTTGGGGACAGATGCTGCTGTTGGACTGTGTGACACTTATGCATTTGTGCATGGATATGTGTCCATGGATATATGTTCTCAATATCAAATAAGAGAAAGTGACAAATTGTGATTATTTATTCCGAGATTATAAGGCATGCACAAAATTTAATCTCACTCAATAACTTGTATTTCCCAGGATTATCGATCAATTGGTGAGATCAGACCCGACAGAAACTCAGCTCAGGTGCATGAGTCCTGGGGCAAAGGGAGCTGCAACTGAGGTCTCATTCTAGATATTGTCTGCTGGTCCAAGCTACTGCCAGCCCTCTTGGGCACACCCCAGACCGTGTGTCTGTGCTTGAATCAGGACATTACCTTGAGTTGGGCTGAGATGCCCACAACACCAGGATTTCACAGAACCTGACCCAGACCATTTTCTTACCAACACGTGATAGGAGAAATGTGGCCATGGTCCCTTTCATAGAGGGTCATCTCCTCCACTTCTCCATGGCAGGACTCCATCTCAGGAATATGGAGATACAAACATGCACAGAGGGTCAGGGCTGCACAGAAACTCCAGAAGAGGCTCAGAGCCAACAGCAGGATTTCGTCTGAGAGAAAAGGATTTCTTGCGGAGACACAGAATTTAAAAAAAAAAAAGTGTAACATTGGGAGTCTGCCATGTGTAAACCTACGATTCAGGAACCTACAGTGATACCAGCCCGAACTTTCATGTGGTTCTTCTTGTACCATCTGAGGCGCTCCACACAAAATCCTAGAAGGAAATATGAGGAACACCAGGTGTTCTCGAGAGAAGCCATCTTCCTCTTGGCTGTTGCTGAAGGACAGACGGAGATCCTGAGCCTTTGCCTTAGATGAAGCCTGGCTCTCTGAGCCCCATTATGTGTCTCAGACTCTGACTCTGAGGAGGAAGTCATGATAATCAGTGTCCCTGTCATCTCCTCACCCGGCACAGCTGCCTCCCCCACAGTTTTCTGACACACTCAGGATGTGTTTGTCACACTGTGTATACCCAACAGTAATACACAGCCGTGTCCTCAGTGCTTAGCTGTTCAGTTCCATGTAGGCTGTGTCCTTGGACCTGTCTACAGTGAGTGTGAGTCTTCCCTGGAACTTTGTTGCATAGTTTGTACCATCAGTCTTTGTGTTAATCCTTCCCATCCACTCAAGCCCTTGTCCTGGGGTCTGTCACACCCAGTTCATATAGTAGCTGGTGAAGGTGTATCCGGATGCCTTGCAGGAGATCTTCACTGATGTCCCAGGTTTTCCCACCTCAGCCCCTGACTGCACCAGCTGCACCTGGGAGTTAACACCTGTGGACAGCAGACAGGAGTGGGTGGACTCCACTTGACTGGCCCCGTTTCCTCAGCCCAAGGCATGGGGACACTTACCTGCAGCCACTGCCATCAGGGAGAGAATTCTCCAAATCCAGTCCATGGTGAGGACAGTGCACTCAGGGGCTTCTGAAGGTGTGGGTGTGCCTGCTGTGTGAGGTTGTCAGGACATAGACACATCTGTATTTAACTCAGTGTCCCTCATGTAATTTTCATATTCATGAGGAGGGAAAATTCATAGCTTAAGGCCCGGTCCAACCTGAGAAGGGGCTGTTGGAAGCCACTGGGTCCATCCTCAAGGGGAGTGAAAAGGTCCACGTTCTGACCCTTGTCTGAGGAGATGACACTGTGCCCTGTCCCAGGACTCTGTGCACAAAGAGCTCCCCCTCAGAGGAGAGGGCCAAGCCCTTTCAGGACCTTCCCCTCAGAGTCCCACATCTGTATGGCCTGGACACATCTGGACACACCTGGGCTCTGAGGTTATTTCTGAGATCCTGTAACTCCCCAAGGGATACTACAATGAGACTACAAGACGATTCCAATGCTCCAGTGGTTTTCATTGGATATATTAAGTAGTCCAGAAACACCCCCTGCATACAGGTTTTATTGCCTTATCAATATGATCAATGTTTCTCCCCAAACCGTAAGTATACACAAATTAACCTTTTTGTCGTATACATATTTTGATTTTAGTTTTCTTGAGAAAAAAAATTTAGTTTTATTGAAAAAGGAAATCTATTCTGAGGAGATTTCTGCCTCTCTGCATCCATTTCTCCCATCTCTGCACCCCGTGCAGCTTGCAACTCTGTGCTCTTGTGACTTGGTGCCCCCTGCAGCCCGGTCCCCACCCTGCAGGGAGAGCTTCTGGGCTCTCAGGGGCTTCAACCTCTTGGCATCTCTAGCGCATGATTGTTTCCTGGGTCTTTACTTCAGAAGCCTTCCTCATGAGTCCTACTCTTTTATGAGCCTTTTGATTTGGTTTTGAGCCACATCCGGCAGGTCTGAGGGCTTATTCCTGGATCTGTGTTCAGGAATCACTCAGGTAGATGCATCCCAGGAAAATATTGACAAATCAAGTAGTTATATATATAAAAATTAAAAGGTGACACTGAGTGTACTCTGCTGGGACTATGTAAGAGTAATACAATGATACTTAATTCACTCAAATAAAAACAGTAAAAAGCATCAAAATAAAGAAGATGTATGTCTTAAGGAAAGACTTTAATATAAACAATACATTTGCTCGAGTAGGCCCAGTAACGTCTCCATTGTGAGACTTCTTGTTACTGTGTTTGGCATATTGAATACTCTCAGTAGCTTGCCAGGCTCTTTGTTAAATTAATTAAGCCTTTTTTAAAAAAAAACCAGGTGTGAGTATAACAAAGCTGCCAACAAGTTTATTATATGACTGCAGTAGTAGGACAAATATAATTAAATCAGAAATGAATAGGATAAAATTAATAAAGTTTTAGGACGATAGCACAGTGGGTCAGGCATTTGCCTCGCACGTGGCTGACCCGGGTTCGATTTTTGTGTTCCTCTCGGAGAGCCTAGCAAGTTACCGAGAGCATCCTGCCCTCATGTCAGATCCTGGCATATTCGACATGCCAAATACAGTAACAACAGTCTCACAATAGAGATGTTACTGGTGCCCGTTCTAGCAAATCGATGAACAATGGGACAACAGTGCTACAGTGCTTATTAAACATATGAATCGAAGTCTGAATTTTTCAGTGATACACAATAGTATTTTTTAAAGAAATTTACTTAGAGAAATGCAAGGGGAGAGAAAGAGAGTGCCATGTTCATGAGAGAACATGGGCTTCTCCAAAAGGGAAATATCCTTGAGTTCTGATTTTTGGTCAGACATGTTAGAAGTCTGGAAAACATCTTCCCACCCAGATCAATCAAAAACCTGAACGAGTGATAGTCAGAGACTCATTTTCTGTCTCTCTGTGAATACTAGGAAAAGAGAGATTTAGTGAGAAGTAAAATAGTAATATCTAAAGAATTAGAGATGCGAGGAGAGGGACGAAGAGACAGTGATAGAGTGGGTGAGAGACAGATAGAGAGAGATAGTGAGGGAGAGGGAGAGAGATGGCACAGGATTATGACAGAAAGGACATCCAAACACAGAATATGTTCATCATCACGTGGCCCATTCTTCTTCTTTATTGATCCCTTGGATCCTATAAGGGTTCTCTGTGTGTGTCTCTCTCTCACTTTCTCTCTCTCTTCCTGCATCTCTCTCTCTTTCCCTCCCTCTCTCTCATTCTTTCTCCCTCTCTCTCCTCTCTATCCCTCTCTCCCTCTCTCTGTCTTTTTCTCTCCCCCTCTCTCCTTCTCTCTCTCAACATTTCTTTCCCTCTATCCCTCTCTCTCCCTCTCTCCCTCCCTCTTTCCCTCCTTCTCTCTCCCTCTCTTCCACCCTCTCTCCCTCTCTCCCTCTCTCTTTCTCTCTCCTCTCCCTCACTATCTCTCTCTCTCTCTCTCTCCGCAGAAGGGACAGGACAACCTCAAGGAGGCCCCTCAGGGCCATGTCCGGCCTGTGGGCAGCTGCTCCCAGCTGCTGCCGCTGGTGTTGAGGGTCATGGAAGGGACCAGGAAGGCCTGAGGGTCTCCGGTCTCCCAAGGGTCAGGCCGGACCCTCGGGGTCTCCATCCTGGACCTTGGGGTTGTCACACCGATGCTGGACCATCTCCCGAAGGCAGGAGGCCCCTGGTCAGCAGGTCCCTGTCCCCGTGTCTGCCTCTGCTGCTCCCAGGTGCCCGCTGCCATGTGACGTGTCTCTCTCCCGAGGGTCCCTCAGGGACCCCGCCAGGCTCAGGTCTGGGTGTGACTCAGTTTCCCTTCCCAGCAGTTCTCCTCACAGATAACACACAGCTATGTTCTGTCTTTGCCTCTAAATGGTTAATTCACGGATTCACCTATTTTTGACATTGTTTCTGGAGTAGGTGCTTTGGCCTTTCAGTAGGGCAGTAGACGGTGAGTTACTACCAGTGCCAAGTATCATTGCAACACTGAGTCATCACTGCTCCAGGTGCTGAGCAGACCCAGCTCCTGTGATAATCTCTGGAACTGGGTCCAGATGGTCCAAAGGCAGCACTTGAGTGTCTTAGATAACCCTAACATGCCGTGTGTCCCCAAGACCCCACCAGCTGTACCTCTCTCTAGTCAACTGTAACCACACGGTACTGTTGTGGCAACTACTGTATCAAGTTATTTTTTCACTCCCATCCACTCACAGTTCCAGTGCCTCTCTTCCTCCACACGATACCTCCTATCCAACAGCCAGAAAAACCCAGAAGATCTCAGACTTCATGTGGAATGTTCTGGTCATTGTCCTGTCCACCTGGTTAGGGAGACTCGGGAAGTCTATGGAACCCTTACATCATCCATGGGACCAGACCTTCAAAAGTGTCTTCCGGTTTTGATGGTTTTGGACGTCAATGAAGGTCATGACTGTCAGATCAAGCACAAATAGAAGATGATCATATGGTCAGTACACAAGTCCAAATGCTAGTCTGAAGGGCAAGTAGTGTGTAGTACTGCTAGGCGATTCACACAAAGTACAGTTAGACAGTGAAGCAGGACATCGGGCACAGCATATTTCACTGTATCACTATAATCCCATTATTCATCGATTTGCTTGAGTGGGCAACAGTAACATCTGCATTCATCCTAGCCATGAGATTTTAGCAGCCTCTCCTTACTTGTCCTTCCCAATGTGCCTTAATGGAGACTCTTTCAAGGTCAGAGGAATACATTGTTAGTGTATTTGGCTTATCGAGCATGCCACAGGAGCTAGCCACGCTCTGCCGTACAAGCAGGATACTCTCAATACTTTGCTAGGTTCTCCGAGAAGTGGAACTAGACTATAAGGGAGCTTGGTTTTATAGTCTCTGGATCTTGACCGCTGATGGGATTACATTGTGCCGGGGGCAGTTGGTGGGTGTAAAGCCTAGCTACTCGAAGATGGGGGATCTTGGTGGAGGAGGCCCAGTCCTGATCCGAGCAGGCTTGAAGATTTCAGTCCTTGGACCCACGCACCTGGGTTCCTCTGCTGGTTCCTTCTTGTGTGAGTCTCGTCTGGGCATGTGGAGAGTGGCCTAGAGCATGACTGTGGCTGAGTACTGGAAGTCTGAAGCTGCCCGGCTCTGCTCAGAGTGGGGAGGGAAACTCAATCCACCCCCTCTGAGGGGCCCTGATGAAGACAGCCTGGTGCGCGGGCAGAAAACTTTGCACTAAACAACCACTAACACTAAATAGCTACTGAAAGAGCAGATTTATATCCTCGATTATGGTCTGGATATTTTCATGATGAAATTGATTTCTTAGGGAAGTGTATATGACTGACACAACATGATTTCAGTAGCAGAGCCTGAGAGAAGCAGGGTCAGGTGACATCTGAGTGCTCTTCAATGCATCGCTCCCATAGCATGCATGGGCACACCTCATCTCCAAGATCATGAGTGCTGGGAACTGGCTATTTAGTGCTCACTTCAGATCACTGAAAGATAAGTCACAGATAGCACGACTTGCAGTAAGCATTTGGGATTCAGACAAAAATCACACATGCATTGGTGAAATGACAAATATTACCTTCCAGGACCTCAACATCGAAATTAATTTGGAGTCTAAATAACAATAAGAGGATATAAAAGATAATCCATTGAGTTATAATCAGTAGAAATAAAAGCGTAACAGAATAAACCACCATTTTCAAAAAGAATCAGCTTAGAATTAGAACAGGGTGTTTCGCATTATGACAAGAGATATTCTTCAAAATACACGCAGAGCTCAACAAATTACATGAGCTGAACAATCAGAGGTGGTTGTCTACACAAATTTCATACAACAAAATTGAACATTTTATGAATTTCTTATCTAATGAATTTCTTTTCTAAGTAACAGATATGATTTAAAATGGTATGTAAAAAGTCAACATTTCCAGGGCAAACCAAGATGTACTCTGGCCTCACTCCTGGCTTCACTCAGGGATTACTACTAGAAATTCACAGGGGAGCATATGCCATACAAGAGACTGAACTGAAGGACACATACAGGGCAATCACCTTAAACCCTGTATTATCTCTGGTCCCAGAAGTGTTGAAAATGAATTATTATAGTCTGAGGTACTCTTGAATGTGTGAATATCGTCATACAAGGAAAATGAATGATGCCATCATAATAATTTAGAGATGACTCCCTGGAAATTTTTGTAATTCTCATACAGCCACATTTAATATGGCATAGATAGGGGAAATCAGACTAGACTGGAGGTGAGGAGTAGTAAATATTACCAGAGGTAGATGCGTCCTCTAGCTGTGACGTGGAAGAAAGGGCCATGAAGAGGGCAGATTCCGTGCAACCCTAGAACATGGAGAGGAAAGGGCAGCTCTTCCTGCTCTGTTCTGCCGGGGTTTCTGCACAAATGCACAGATGGGGTAAATGATACACAACATAGATGACAGCAAACCGAGTGCACGTGGCCGACCCGGGTTTTATTCCTCCACCCCTCTTGGAGAGCCGGGCAAGCTACCGGGAGTATCTTGCCGCACGATAAAGCTTAGCAAGTTACCCGTGACCTATTCGATATGCCAAAAACAGTAACAACAAGTCTCACAATTTGTTGTTAGATGTTACTGGTGCCCACTTGAGCAAATCGATGTACAACAGGAGGACAGTGCTACACTTCTACATGTATTTCTACATGTATATTTACAGTTATGGAGGCGCTTTTGCAGGAATTCAGCTCCTCTATGGTCGTCCTCTGGAGAAGAATGTCTTCCTGACGTAAGGACACTTCTCGCTGATATTCACATGATGGAAAGGATCAAGTCAGCACTCTGGGTGAGTTTTACAAAGACTCTAACCCCAATCATAAGGTCTCCACTCTTAGCACGTAAACAATTTCCAATGACGTCTACCCTCAACTCATTATCTTTGGTGTTTAAGAAAGCATTTTATGAATATGAGAGACAAATAATTTGAAAGTAGTTATGACTCTAAAGCTGCCATTTGCAGGAATCAAAAGTTCCATCAATCTGACATTATTCTTGAAAACGTAATGTCGTGTTGTGAGCTGTGGAAAAAATCCTCTGCTCTTTTCCTCCCAGGTGTGCGTGCTTTTCACAGTCACAGGGATATAGTTCAGGCAAAGGAATGGAATGGGATGAACAATTCCCTCCTCGAGAATGCAGGTCCTTAGTGACTCTCCCCTGAGAACTGGGAGACTGAGCTGTTGACAGAATCCCACTGCACCTAACTCACACGTACACACAGGGCTGTTCCCTGTAACCTGAACTTCCTGCCACAGAGTCCTGTGAATGACAGTGGGACAGAGAGCAAAGTGAAAATATATAGTGATGCCTCAGATTCTTTTATGAATAATACAGAGACTTTCATAAATACTGGAAGTTATAGTGTCTCCTCAAAATGACCTAAATTCTAGGAAACTCATTTATAATAAACACATATTCAGATGAGACGCCTCCATGAGCTCTTCAAGAAAATATGGATACATATATTAACATTTTGGGTCAAGCTCAACTCTGAGATATTATCCACCAATCACTTGATACTCTGAATCCTTTTCCTTAATAATAAATCTGAGTCTTGTGCATGTTCTTCATCTCAGACAGGACTATCTTCAGTAGGAAGTCAGTCGGTCACTGTCCCTTCCTCTCCCCCCACATGCTTGACTCTCCCTCAGGTGTCCAGCATATGTGGGTGTCAAACTGGTCTGTTCCATGACTCAGAGCCTAACCTTAGATATCAGATGCTCAGCTCCGTGTAGGCTGTGCTGAGACATGTCCAAAGTCAAGAAAAGCTTCCCAGAAACTCATGTGCTTACCAGTGTTCCTGTCACTAGGGTTGGTCTATCCCATTCCCCCAAAACCATGCCTGGTATGTGCCGACATCGTGCATAGAGAAACTGGTAAAGGGGGACCAGGATGACACAGAGACTCTCTCAGATATCCCAGGAATCATCCCCGCAGCCCCACAGGGCACCTGCTGTGCCTGGGAATGCTTACCTATGAGAGGAAACGAGGCGTGGACTTCCCCTGATGGTCCTGATCTCTTCAGTCCAGGACAGGAGACCTTTACCAACAGCCATTTTCAGTGAGAAACAATTATATAGGAACTGTCCTAGGTGTGGGTTCATGTAGGTTTGTGTTGCAGGGTTCGCTGGGCTTACATAGGAAGGGTTATACTTTTTATAACATGTTCTGAGAGAACATATTTGTCTGTATTTAAGTCAGTATATCCTCTATGATAGCTAGTGTCCTCTGTCCCCATGTCCTGCTGAGTGCCACATGTGTGGTGCTGAGAAGTAAAAATGAAGCTCAGCACCAATTTTCATGTATTTACATTTGATAAAGAATATGGTTTATTTGCCAAAAACAATGTAGAATAGTCAAGGATTTTCCTGGGACTGAAGCTATGGCCCCAAACCTGCATCGATCTCAGCACACAAGTTAATTCCAGTGGTAACTGACATGTGTTCATTCCAGTGGTAACTGTGAAACACAAGGAGCTCAGCCATAAGGAAACAGAAGTCAATGACTGTTCTAGAAGAAACAGTCCAAGACCTGCAAATCCCCAGCAAGTACTTAGAAGTTCTTCCAGTAGAGTCTGTGAAGCTCCAGTGTGCAATTCAACAATAATATATGAGTGACTATAGATGTTCTAGAGAGAAGCCATCTTTCTCTTGTCTATTGGTGGACAGAGAGAGATACTGAGCCTTTCTCACAGATGAAGCCTGACCCTGTGAGCGCCATTCTGTGTCTCAGACCCTGACTATCTGAGGAGGAAGTCAGGAAGGTCAGCATCCCTGTCATCTCCTCACATGGCACAGCTGTCTTCCCCTCGGTTTTCTGACACACTCAAGATGTGGTTGTCATACTGCGTGTCTCACACAGTAATGCACGGCCGTGTCCTCAGTGCTCAACCTGCGCAGTTCCATGTAGGTTTTGTCTTTGGACTTGTCTGCAGTGAGTGTGAGTCTGCCCTGGAACTTCGGTGCGTAGTCTATACCACCAGAGTTAGGGTATATCCTTCCCATTCACTCGAGCCCTTGTCCCGGGGCCCGCCGCACCCAGTGAATATAGTTGCTGGTGAAGGTGTACCCGGACACCTTGCAGGAGATCTTCACTGATGTCCCAAGTTTTCCCACCTCAGCCCCTGACTGCACCAGCTGCACCTGGGAATTCACACCTGTGGACAGCAGTCAGTTGGAGTGGTGGGCTTCCACTTGATGCGCCCTGTTTCCTCAGCCCAAAGCATGGGGACTCTTACCTGCAGCCACTGCCACAAGGAAGAGAATACTCCAGGTCCAGTCCATGGTGGGGACTGTGCACTCAGGGGCTTCTGAAGGTGTGGGTGTGCCTGCTGTGTGAGGTTTTCAGGGCACAGACACATCTGTATTTAACTCAGTGTTTCTTGCATAATTTGCATATTCATGAGGAGGTAGAATTCATAGCTGAAGGCCTGGTCCAACCTGAGAAGGGGCTGGTGGAAGCTACTGGGTCCATTCTCAAGGGAAGTGAAGAGGTCCACATTCTGATCCTTGTTTGAGGAGATGAGACCCTCCCCTGTCCCAGGACTCTGTGCACACAAAGCTTCCCATCTGGAGGGCCAAGCCCATTAGGACCTTCCCCTCAGGGCTCCCCATATCTGTATGTCATGGACACATCTGGACACACCTGGGCTTTGAGGTTATTTCTGGGATTCTTTCTCTCTCTGTCTCTCTCTCCCCAAGGGATACTACCCAAGGGATAACTTCCCAAGGGATACTACAATGAGACTACAAAACCATTGTAATGTCCCAGTGTTTTCCATTAGAGATATTAAGAAGTCCAGAAACACCACCTGTATACCGGTTTTACTGCATTAATAGTATGATAAATGTTCCTCCCAAAACGGTCAAGTATACACAATTTAACCTTTTGTGTTTTGGTTTTCTTAACAAAGCAAAATTTAGTATTCTGGGTTTTTTAATTATTTTTTATTTTTTCATTAAATCACTACGAGCTAGACGCTTACAAAGCTGTTCGTGATTTGATTTCAGTCATAAAGTATTCCTGTTTCTGAAGAGAAACTGTTTTCATCTCTGAATCCCCTTCAGGCCTGCATCTGGGTGCTTTTGGGACTTGACGCCCCCTGCATCCTGGTTTGTCTCTTCAGGGAGAGCCTCTACCCTCTCAGGGACATTAACCTTTGGTGTCTCTAATACAGGTCTGAATCCTGGAATTTCACTTCAGAAGCCTTGTACAGGAGTCATATTCTTTTCTAGGCCTTTTGTTTTGGTTTTGAGCCACAGCAGGCAGTTCTGAGGGCATACTTCTGGCTCTGTGCTCTGGAATTGCTCAGGTAGATGCATCCTAGGAAAATATTGGCAAATCAAGCACTTATATATATCTAAAAATTGAAAGGTGACACTGAGTGTTCTTTGCTGAGATTATGTAAAAGTAATACAATAAACACTTAATTCACTCAAATAAAAATAGTAAAGGCCCTCCCGTTGATCGTCGATTTGCTCGAGCGGGCCCAGTAACGTCTCCATTGGAGACTTTGTTGTTACTGTGTCTGGCATATCGAATACTCTCGGTAGCTTGCCGGGCTCTCTGAGAGGGGCGGAGGAATCGAACTCGGGTCGGCCATGTTGGCCGCTTGTAAGGCGAATGCCCTACCTGCTGTGCTATCGCTCCAGCCCCAAAATAGTAAAAACTATCAAAATAAAAGAGAATTTAAGTTTTTCAGTAAAGGCTTTAATATAAACAAACATATATTAAATTTGTTAAATTCATGAAGAATTTTTAAAAATCCAGGCATAAGTCAAACACAGCTGCCAACAAGTATATTATGTAACTGTATTAGTAGGACAAATATGAGTAAATAAATACGATAAAATAAATTAAGTTTTATTGAATATATGACTTGAACTCTGACTTTTTCAGTGATACACAATAGTACTATTTAAAAAAATACTTAGAGTATTGGGAGGAGAAAGAGAGAGAGATGGCATAGGATTGACAAAGACAACCCACACACAGAATGTTGTCATTATCATATGAGTCATTCTTCTCCTTTATTGATCCCTTGGATCCTATACATTTTTTATCTCTCTCTCCTCTCTCTCCTTTCTTGCTCTCTCTCTTTTCTCTCACATTCTATGGGATCTATGGATTTAAATACAAATACTGAAATGTTATCATGCATATCCCTTTTCCTACTTTAAATACTCAGTTCTTTCCAGAGTGATCTTTAAGGATCTTATATGGGTTCTCTCTCTCTCTCTCTCTCTCTCTCTCTCTCTCTCTCTCTCTCTCATTCTCTCTGGTCTATAGATTATAATACAGACACTGAAAGGTTTTCATGTATGTCCCTTTTTCTACTTTCATCACTCAGTTCTTCTCTAAAGCGATCATATCTAACTATTCCTGTCATAACGGCCCTTCTCTGTCCTTCACCACATACAATGAAAGTAAGCTTCCAACCCTTGACTAGTCATTAAGGCCCCTGCGTTTCCTGGCACTGAATATTAATCTCTTAGAAAAGTATAAATCCCATGGAAGAGTGCAATTATTCTGCATCATCCTTTTCTTTCTGACTCATTTCACTCAGCCTGAAATCTCCATGTCCATCCATTTATAAGCAAATTTCATGATTTCATTTTTCCTGGTGGCTGCATAGTATCCCATTGTGTAGATGTACTATATTTCATCCAGTTGCCTGTTCTCAGACAATCTAGTTGTTTCATAGTTTGCTATTGTTAATGCAATATTGTGATACAGTAAACATAGGCTTTCAAATATATTTTGAAATTAGTGTTTTGGGTCCTTTGGGCTCGATACAACACTGAAATTTCTGGGTCATATGGAAGGTCAGGAACTAGTCCGTTTTTCATGAACATTGTCTTCGTGAGATTCAGCTGCACTCCGACCTTTCCACACTCACAGTCAAAGTTGGCCAGCATTCGTGTCTCTTGGCTAATGTTTGGTGTTAAAAAACAAACTAGTTTCTGACATTCCATTTGCTCTCAATGGAACATCTACAAATGCAGAAGTCATCTGCACGTTGGTTGAGAACTCAAGATGAGGAACAACCTGGCACCTGAGCTGCGCAGGAGGTAGAAAGTGGTGTGGAACGTCTTCAAGAGCATCGAAGTAATAGCTAAGAGGATGAAGAACCTAGGGCTCTGGGCACATCTCTTCGACTCCACCATTCTTCCTGCACTAACATACTCCTCAGAGATCTGGGCCCTACACAAACAGGATGAGGACGCTATTCCCAAAGAGGAATCGAAAGAGTTATGCTTGGAGTATCATGATTCACTCAAGTGAGAGAAGGAATCCAGAGTTCCGACCTCAGTCGATGATCGATAATCAGGGATGCAGTCTCGTTTGTCAAGGCGTCGAAAATCAGATGGGCTGGACACATAATGCAATTTGAAGACTACCACTATAGTAGAGCTGTTACTGACTAGATTCCACAGCCGTCAAAAGAATATGTGGCCGCCCACCTACAAGATGGTCAGACTTCTTCTTCAAGACCCTGAACGAATGATTTGAGGTTCTTTGTGTTCCTGGAGCGAGTAGATGCCATTGGGCTACAGTAGCCCACAACAGTGATGAATGTAGACATTACTGGCACCTGCTCGAGCAAAATGTCAAGTGATCAAGTGATGAAAGGTCAATTTTACATATTTTGGGCAGTATTCAAGATTTTTCCAAAGAGATCTATCCCGTGAATACTGCCACCAGCAGAGAATAAGAATTGCATTTCCCGCCCACCCAAGCCGAGCTGGTCTCTTCTCCCTACACCCCAGGACAGTTTTCATGCCGGTTCTTGAACCCGGGACTTGGATTTCACCGCGCAAGCCCTGAGGTGTCCCCTGGATGCCAGGAGACAAAGCAGATCTGAGCCTCTCTGCCTCTCCCTTTCCGCCGCCCAAGTCGAGCTGGTCTTTTCTCCCCACCCAGTCTTTACTCCCTAGACACACAACAGGTATCCGTGGAGGTGTGGACACATTAGAAGTGGGCGTGGCTTTAAAAAGTGGGCGTGGCATAATTTTCAGCAGGCCAACGCTCACGCGGCCACAGGTAGTTTACTCAAATCAAGAAATCTGACCGCTACACCCACACAACAACATGAAGAAACAACGTAAATCCCCACCACAGGGAGATTCCATAGATGAAATAAAAAACTCTGTGCCCTCAAAAGTAGAATGACCACAGCTGAGGAAAGAATCAGTGAGCTGGAGGATCAGCTGCACCAAGCCAACACGCAGCAACAAACAGTGGCAAAGGACCTCAAAATAGCTCACAGAGAATCAGAGTCCTAGGAGACGATTCCAAAAGAAACTACATTAGAATAATTGCACTACCAGAAGCTCAGGGAAACAATCCCAGTGAAAAACCCATGGTTAAACAAATCATCGCCGAGAAATTCCCAGAGCTCCACAATACAGCCATTCAGATTCAAGATGCCCGAAGGGTGCCAACTAACAGAGACCCTAACAGAAACACTCCAAGACATATCATAGTTAGAATGATCGATGCTGCCGATAGAGACACAATACTGCAAGCAGGAAGGACAAAAAAGGAAATCACATATAAAGGAGCACCCCTGAGATTCACAGCACACCTATCAGAGGAAACCCTACAAGCCCGAAGGCAGTGGCAAGATATAATGAAAAAACTCACTGAAATGAATGCTTCACCAAGAATACTCTATCCAGCTAATCTATCACTCAAAATTGAAGGAACGGTACACTATTTTCTAGAGAAACAGCAGCTCAGGAACTTCATAGACTCAAAACCAAACCTAAAACAAGGGCTAAAGGGGCTACTATAAGACAAGAAAAACCCTACAACTACACACACCCGCACAGAAAGATGACCCAAAACCCCATAACCGTATTCTCTCTCAATGTCAACGGTCTAAATACAACATTTAAGAGACACGGAGTGGCAAAATGGATACAGAAACAGAACCCAACATTCTGCTGCCTACAAGAAACTCATCTCAACACTCAGAGCAAACACAGACTCAAAGTCAAAGGATAGAAAACAATCCTACAAGCAAACAGCTCCTGCAAAAAATCTGGGGTGGCCATACTAGTATCTGACAACATTAATTTCACCTTGTAAAAGACTAGAAGGGACAGTGAAGGCTATTTTCTCTTCATCAAGGGATACATACAACAGGAAGAAATCACACTCTTAAATGTATATGCACCTAATGAGGGAACAGCTAAATATTTAAAACAATTGCTAACAGATTTTAAGGAGGACATTGCAAGAAACACAATAGTACGTGGAGACTTCAACATCACCTTATCACCTCTGGACAGATCAACAAGAACAAAACCCAGCAAGGAATCGTTGGCTTTGAAAGAAGAAATAGAAGAGAGAGGGCTTATAGACATATGCAGGGCTTTACACCCCAAAAAGAAAGAATATACATTCTTCTCCAGTCCACACAGAACATTTTCCAAAATAGATCATGTGCTAGGACACAAAACATACCTCAACAGAATCAGGAAGATAGAAATAGTATCAGCCATCTTTTCAGACCATGATGCACTGAGGATAGAATTGAATCACACACAGACACGGAGAACCAAATCAAACACCTGGAAATTAAACAACTCAATGCTGAACAACGAGTGAGGCAGGAACGAAGTCAAGGATGAAATCAAAAGATACCTGGAAACAAATGAGAATGAAGACACGAGCTACCAGAACCTATGGGATGCAGCGAAAGCCATATTAAGTGGAAAATTTATAGCTCTGCAAGCATATCTTAGGTCTGTAGAAAGGATGCACATAAACAATTTGACCTCACAGCTCAAGAACTTAGAAAAGGATCAACAGAAAGAGCCTAAATCAGGCAGAAGGAAAGAGATCATAGAACTTAGAGCAGAAATCAATGACAAGGAAACCAAAGAAACAATCCGAAAGATCAATGAAACCAAGAACTGGTTCTTCGAGAAAATAAACAAGATAGATAAACCACTAGCAACACTCACAAAGAAACAGAGAGAGAACCCTAATAAACCGAATCAGAAGTGAGAAGGGGGATATCACAACAGAAACCAAAGAAATCAAAAAGATCATCAGAGACTACTTTGAAAGTCTGTATGCCACGAAACAAGAGAACCTAGAAGAAATGGACAAATTCCTGAAATCCTATAATTTCCCAAAGCTGAATCAAGAAGATTTGGAGTATCTGAATAGACCTACTAACATCAACGAAATAGAAACTGTAATCAAAAGTCTTCCCCAAAATAAAGCCCAGGTCTAGATGGATTCACTAGCGAATTTTTCCAAACATTTAAAGAGGACCTGCTGCCAGTCCTTCTCAAGCTTTTCCAGGAAATTGAAAAAACGGAAACTCTCCCAAACAGTTTCTATGAAGGCCATATCTCTCTAATACCAAAAGGAAACAAAGACACCACGAGAAAAGAAAACTACAGGCCGATATCCCTGATGAACACGGATGCGAAGATTCTCAACAAAATACTAGCAAATGAATTCAACAACTCATCAAAAAGATCATACACCATGACCAAGTAGGATTCATCCCGGGGATGCAAGGCTGGTTTAACACTTGGAAATCAATCAACATAATCCACCATATCAACGAAAGAAAAGATAAAAATCATATAATCATATCAATAGATGCATAGAAAGCATTTGACAAGATCCAGCACCAATTTATGATGAAAACCCTAGCCAAAATGGGGATAGAGGGGGTTTTCCTCAATATAGTTAAAGCCATCTACACAAGCCTAGAGCAAGCATCGTCCTCAATGGCAAAAAAACTGAGAGCCTTCCCTCTAAGATCAGGGACGAGACAAGGATGTCCACTCTCTCCACTGCTGTTCAATATAGTACTGGAAGTACTTGCAATAGCGATTAGGCAAGAAAAAGATATTAGGGGCATACAGGTAGGAAAGGAAGAATTCAAGCTCTCACTATTCGCAAATGATATGATACTATACTTAGAGAATCCTAAAACCTCTACCAAGAAACTTCTAGAAACAATAGACTTGTATAGTAAAGTTACAGGCTATAAAATCAATACCCAAAAGTCCATGACTTTCCTATATGCAAATAGTGAATGAGAAGAAAGTGACATGAAGAAAATAATCCCGTTTACAATTGTGCCCCAGAAAATCAAGTACCTAGGAATCACCTTAACTAAGGATGTAAAGGACCTGTACAAAGAAAACTACAAAACGCTACTTCAGGAAATAAAAGAGGATATGAGGAAATGGAAAAATATCTCCTGTTTATGGATCTGGTGAATTAACATAGTTAAAATGGCAATACTTCCCAAACCACTGTATAAATTCAATGCAATCCCTATTAGGATACCCATGACATTCTTAAAAGAAGTGGAGCAAACACTCCTGAAATTTATATGGAACAATAAGCCCCCACAAATAGGTAAAGCAATTCTTGGGAAAAAGAAAATGGGAGAAATCAACCTCCCTAACTTCAAACTCCACTACAAGGCAGTAATAATTAAAACAGCATGGTACTGGAACAAAGGCAGAGCTGTAGACCAATGGAACAGGTTTGAATAGGTTGAATATACTGACATCTCCCCCCAAGCATACGAGCATCTAATCTTCGATAAGGGGGCAAGAAAAGTGAAGTGGAGCAGGGAAAGCTTCTTTAACAAATTATGCTGGCAAAACTGGAGGGGTACATGCAAAAAAATGGGCTCAGATCTCTGCCTAACTCCATGTACAAAAGTAAGATCTAAGTGGATTAAAGACTTCAACATTAGACTGGAATCTATAAGGTACATTGAGGAAAATGTTGGCAAAACCCTCCATGACATAGAAGCTAATGGCGTCTTCAAAGATGTCACATCGCTGGCCAAGCAACTGAAAACAGAGATAGACAAATGGGACTACCTGAAACTGAGAAGATTTTGCACCTCAAAATTCAAAGACAGTCTACAGAATGGGAAAGTATATTCGCCAACTACACATCTGATAAGGGGTTAATTTCAATGATATACAAACTACTGTTTGAACTCCACAAAAAGAAAACATTCAACCCCATCAAAAAATGGGGAGATGAAATGAATAGAAACTTTCACAAAGAAGAAATCCGAGTGCCTAAAAGGCACATGAGAAAATGTTCCACATCATTAATCATCAGGGACAAGCAGATCAAAACCACAATGAGATATCACTTCACATCACAGAGACTGGCCCATATCCATAAGAACAAAAGCAACCAGTGCTGGCACGGTTGTGGTGAGAGAAGGACACTCCTTCACTGTTGGTGGGAATGCCAACTGGTTTAGCCCTTTTGGAAAACAGTATGGATGATTCTCAAAAAATAAGAAATTGAGCTCCCATTTGATCCAGCAATACCACTCTTGAGAATACATCCTAGAGAGGCAAAAAAGTATAGTCGAGGTGACATCCGCAATTGTCTGTTCATTGCAGCACTCTTTACAATAGCCAGAATCTGGAAAAAACCTGAGTGCCCGAGAACAGATGACTGGTTAAAGAAACTTTGGTACATTTACCCAATGGAGTACTATGTAGCTGTTAGAAAAGAAATCACGAAATTTACGTACTAGTGGTACTACATGAAAAGCATCATGTTAAGCGAAATGACTCAGAAAGAAAGGGATAGACATAGAAAGATTGCATTCATCTGGGAAACATAAAGTAACAAAATAGGAGACTAACACCGAAGAATGGCCGAGATTAGTACCAAGAATTTTACTCTATGGCTTGAAGGCCGATCTGCCTATTGTCTGTCATCTACAAGTTGTTCACTCGAGTCATCCTGAATAGGATTGGCAGAACATTAGATGAAGGACAACCATGCGAGCAAGCAGGGTTCCGCAAAGGATTCAGCACCATCGACCATATCCACACGATAACCAAGCTCATTGAGGTTTCTCGGGAGTTCAAGATGCCGCTCTGCTTAACGTTCATTGATTTAAAGAAGGCCTTTGATTCTGTTGAGACGGAAGCGGTCATTGAAGCCCTAGCCAATCAGGGCATTCAAGCCCAATACATCAGGATCCTCCGTGAGCTGTATTGCGGATTCACTACCGGGATCTCACCATTCTACAAAGAAGTGATCATTGATGTCAAGAGAGGGGTGCGGCAGGGTGGTACCATTTCACCGAAACTCTTCAGTGCCACCCTCGAGAACATCATGCGACGACTGGAATGGGAAGGAATGGGAGTGAAGATAGATGGTCGGCAATTACACCACCTCCGCTTTGCTGATGACATTGTTTTAATAACACCAAACATCAGCCAAGTGGCACAAATGCTGGCCGACTTTGACCGTGAGTGTGGAAAGGTAGGACTACAGCTGAATCTTACGAAGACAATGTTTATGAGAAACAGCCTTGTTCCTGACGCCCCATTCGCTCTCAATGGAACGACCATCTCCGAATGCAACAGCTATGTCTACCTAGGTCGAGAGGTCAACATGACAAATGACCTGGCACCCGAGCTGCGCAGGAGGAAGAGAGCGGCTTGGAACGCCTTCAAGAACGTCGAAGAAATAGCTAAGAGGATGAAGAACCTCTGGCTCTGGGCACATCTCTTTGATTCCACTGTTCTTCCTGCATTAACATATGCCTCAGAGACCTGGGCCCTACGCAAACAAGATGAGAACGCTATTCAGGTCTCCCAAAGAAGAATAGAAAGAGCTATGCTTGGAATATCACGTTTCACTCAAATAAGAGAACAAATACGGAGTTCTGACATCCGTCGAAGATCAAGGATCAGGGATGCTGTCTCATTTGCCAAAGTGTCGAAAATCAGATGGGCTGGTCACGTAATGAGATTTAAATACGACCGTTGGACTAGAGCTGTTACTGATTGGATTCCACGGGATGTCAAGAGACCGCGTGGCCGCCCACCTACCAGATGGTCAGACTTCTTCGTCAAGATCATGAACGATCGGTTTGAGGCCCTTCATGTTCCCGGAGCGAACAGATGCCATTGGGCTACACTAGCACGCGACAGGGACAAATGGAGACGTTACTGGCGCCTGCTCGAGCAAATCGACGACTAACGGGAAGTTAAGTGATTAAGTGATTAAGTGGCTTGAAGGCCAACCACATATACTAGAGGAAAAGGGAGCTCAGATAAAGAAGGGAACACCAAATAAAGGTGTTGGGAGTAGCCTCCCAGGATGGAAGAAGCATGTGGAAAGTAGACTATAGACTAAACATGATTGTTACCCATTGCCTCTTTTGCAAACCACAACACCCAATAAGAGAGAGAGAACAAAAGGGAATGTCCTGCCACAGAGGCAGGGTGGGATTGGGGGAATGGGGGGTGGGAGAGATACTGGATCCTTGGTCGTGGGAAATGGGCACCGGTGGAGGGATGGGTATTTGATCATTTTATAATTGAAACACAAGCACAAAAATGTGTAAGTCTGCAACTGTACCTCATGATGTCTCACTATTAAAAAAATTTTTAATAAAAAAATAAGAATTGCATTTCCCCCACATCTATGCCAACACAGAATGTTTTGGTTCTTTGTGATGCACACACAACACACAACCACAGTGTTTTCAGTTGTGTATCTGTTTCCTCATTCAGCTGTGGAGTCCGTTCTTTTTCTCTTTCCGTTCTGTTTGAGGGGAGCGGGTTGAGCTTTCCTCCCCGCCCCGACCAGGGCTCCAGCAGCCAAAGACCTCCAGGACCAGCCACCACCATGCTGAGACCACTCTCCGCACACATGAAGGTACTGGCAGAGGGACAAAGTCACGCGGGTTCCAGGGCCAAGATCTCCAAGCCTACTCGGATTGGGGCCGAGCATCCTCCACCCAGATCCTCCAAATTCCAGTAGGTGGGGGTCACACCCACCAACTGGCCACCTGGCGCCGTGTAATCCCATCAGCGGCCAAGACTCAGAGACTATAAAAACCAGATCTCTGAACTGCGCGGCCGCATTTGCGGCCGCGCGACATTTTATTATAACATCTTATTATCTCATTCCTACTTTGGACAAACTGGCAGGCTTCCGAATGTAGCCTGACCACACGGCAGAGTCTGGCAAACTCCCTGTGGCGTACCCAATATGCCAAATATCAGTAGCAATGATGGGTCTTATTCTCCTAAAGAGCCTTGAATATAATCTCAGGGCTAGGATGAAGGAGACGTTACTGGGGCTGCTCGAGGCAATCGACGACTAACAGAATGATTTGTGATTTTGTGATTTGTTCTGTTTGAAGGACAGTGATCATTGTTTCCTTCCTTCTCTCTGTAAGGTTCCTGAGTCTCCCTGTACATGTTTTCTTCATCAGGTAATAGAGCACTGAGAGGATTGTTGCTGTCCACACACCCACAGAGCATCGGATGTTCTGAAATTCTTACCTGGCATCAGTTGCATTCATTAAAACAATAGAATTATTTTTAATTATTCCTAGTGCTCCATGAGAGCTAAGCAGGTAAGTGCCCGGTGGTCTGGGCATGTATTGGATGAAGTTCCTCACTCTATTCTGCTAGGGCTGTGACTCTTTTAACTTCTGGCGGCCACAATGCCTATGGTGTTTTCTCAGTGGGACTGGGAGGGCCAGAGGTCAGTTGAGAGGAATAACTGTGGATTCTGGTGCAGACAGGACCTCATGAGGCCTGTGACATCCCCTGGGGAATATCTTTCAATAATATCTTGAAGCTATAGTAATTAACCCATAAGTTTCAGGAATATAAACGCTCAGTCCAATAGTATAAAATTGAGATCCCAGAATAATTTCTTAGTTCTTTTACGGTAAATCTTTGGGAAAAGATTCCATCCTATAGCATGAAGCAAGGAAAATTTCTTCAACAAATGGTGTTGGGAAAACAGCACCACATGCAAAAGCAACATTCTCTTGTTCGATTCCTCTTTGGGAGACCCGAATAGTGTTCTCATCCTGTTTTTGTAGGACCCAGGTCTCTGAGAAGTATGTTAATGCAGGAAGAACAGTGGAATCAAAGAGATGTGCCCAGAGACAGAGGTTCTTGGTCCTCTTTGCTATTTCTTTGACTCTCTTGAAGGCTTTCCAAGCAACTCTCTTCCTCCTGCGCAACTCAGGTGCCAGGTAATTCGTCATGTTGATTTCTTGACCTAGGTACACATAATTGTTACATTCGGAGATGGTCATTTCACTGAGAGAGAATGGAATGTCAGGAACGAGACTGTTTAAAGTAACCATTGTCTTCGTGAGATTCAGCTGTAGTCCGACCTTTCCACACTCACGGTTGAAGTCGGCCAGCATTTGTGCCACTTGGCTAATGTTTGGTGTTATTAGAACGATGTCATCAGCAAAGTGGAGGTGGTGTAGTTGCCAACCATCTATCTTCACTCCCATTCCTTCCCATTTCAGCAGTAGCATAATGTTCCTGAGGGTGGCACTGAAGAGTTTTGGTGAAATGGAATCACCCTGCTGAACCCCTCTCTTGACGTCAATGATCAGCTCCCTGTAGAATGGTGAGACCCTGGTAGTGAATCTGTAATAAAGCTCATGGAGAATGTTGATGTATCAAGTTTGAATGCCCTGATTGGTTAGGGCTCTGATGACCCCTTCCATCTCAACAAAATCAAAGGCCTTCTTTAAATAAATGAACGTTAGAACGAGCAGCATCTTGAACTCCTGAGAAACCTCAATGAGCTTGATTATCATGTGGATATGGTCGATCGTGCTGAATCCTTTGTGGAACCCGGCTTGCTCGCATGGTTCTCCTTCATCTAGTGTTCTGCCAATCCTATTTAGGATGACTTGAGTAAACATCTTATAGATGACAGACAATAGGCAGGTTGGGTGATAGTTGCCAATGTCGTGGATGTCTCCTTCCTGTACAGTAGTTAGTCCTGTTGGTTTTCCACTGGGTTGGTACCTTGAACTCAGACAGGTTGCATGTGAAAAGCCGAGCCAGTGTATTGATGAGTACTGACGTCGGATTCTCCAGGTGTTCGGGTCTGACTTTATCTGGGCCAGGCGCAACCAAGACCATCCATGGTAACTCACAGTTCCAGAAGGCTGAATCTAAAGTTGGACCTGGGAGTTTCCTGGTGGACGGTTCCACAATGAAATTGACTTCATCATATTCAATCAACAGTTATGCCCGACTCATGTCACTGTTGTCCCAAAATTCCAAACGGGGTCATACCACCGTCTTCTTCATACAAAATTCTACTTCAGAGAGTGGGGAGAAAGCGCTGAAAACTTTAGAAAGAGAACTCCAAGAATGATCACCAACCGGGAGCTCTTTGGCACTATTTCGGCAACCTTGGATGATGCCATCATTGATAACATTGACAAGGAATACAATCAACTGGTTTAGCACCTCCATAATTGTGTGAGGAACACCAAGAGAGAGATAGCCACAAAAAAGACGCCTGTCTTTGAAAACTCTTGAGCTTATTCGCCAAAGAGACTTGGCTCATGCTGCAGGCAACCACAAGCGAATGTCAGAGCTCACAAAGCAGTGCAGATAAGCGTAAAGGAAGACCTGAAAGAGAGAAGAGCAGAAGTGCTGGTAGATGCGGCAGAAGCCGGGAAAAGCATTCACAACGCCCGCCTGTCCTTTGCCAACTACAAGACTAAGATGACTGCACTCTGACATCCTAATGGATCTATCAAATCTTCCAGAAGGGCAATGGAGAAGATTATCCATGACTTCTACTCGTATCTCTTCAATAGCCACGTCCACCTGTCCACATACCAAATTCTGCAGGATGGATATGTCGTTCCCAACGTTCTCCTTTCCAAAATCCGACATGCCATTTCATCAGTAAAGAATCAAAAAGGAACAATAAAAATTAGAATTTAATCCACATCTCACTCCAAGTACAGAGTTTAATTTAAGGTGGACTTATGGTCCAGCTTTGAGAGCAGGATCCTTAAAATTCAGAGGAAAACCTCAGCCGGTCTCTCTGTGACACTGATCTTAGAGAGCTCATCTATATTTTCACTTCATTGGCAGAGACAAGAGAAACTAAAATAAATAAACATGGAATTAAATTAATTAAAATGTTTTAACCAGCAGTGTAAACAACATTAAAATTAAGGTACCATACTGACTTTGAAAAAACGTGTATCCACCGAACATCAGATCCAACTTAATATCTAAAAATTCATTGCACTCACCAAGGTCAATATCAGAAAAAATCACTCATCAGAAAGTGGTGTGGCAAATAAACAGATATTTTTGTAGGCTTATGAAAATATGTTTATTCAACGCTTACTATGAGTGAAATGTCAACTTGAAGGTAAATGATCACCATCTCCCCCCTACCCCCGCCCAGTGACAATGCCTTACATCAAAAGTACTGGAATTAACCAGTGTTGGAACATTGTCAAAGGAAACCACTCTTTCTGTGTTTCTGGGAACCTATCTATGGAAAACACTAAGAGATTTCTCTAAAAAGTAAAAATAGTACTTTCAAGTTACAAGTGTTTGTATTTTGGTACATTTTTCCATGCATGAAAGCAGTCATTTGAGAAAATATATGTAAACTTATGTCAGTTGTAGCATTTAGAATAGTAGCCATGGTATGGGAACAATTCTAATGCTTAATGAGAGTTTCATGGATAAGAAGTAGTGGTGTATATACACAGTGGGATACTGTGTGGTTATAAGAAAAGACAAAACATCAAAGTTTTCTGCACCATGGATAGAATTAGGGAATATCAGATTAAGTAAAGTTTGTCAGAGGGAGAAATCCAGACAATCTCATTCATCTGTGGTACACAGAGAACAGAGCATCAGGATGGATCCAATCATAATGGCCCCTGCATCCTAACCACACTCTGGGGGTCCCGAGAGGAGTAGGTGGGGGCTCAGATCACTGTTAAGAAGAGGCCAAGCACAGGGACCACAGCAGAGTGTGGGGGTCTGTGGGGATTTGTAACTGGGAGAAGCACAGGGTGTTTGGGACCGACAAGCATCAACTCTCAGACTATTGTCATTGTGTTTCCTCAGTGACAATAATGAAGGTAAGAGGGACAAAGCTTCCTTTTGTGAACGAAAGAGTGATCTTTATATGAAGGAAAACCGACCACATCTGACCTAAAGGAATAGAACAGTCTAGTGCACAGTGAGGCTAGAAGAATAAACAAATTTGTACTCGAGCGGGCCCAGTAACATCTCCATTGGAGACTTTGTTGTTACTGTGTCTGGCATATCGAATACTCTCGGTAGCTTGCCAGGCTCTCTGAGAGGGGCGGAGGAATCGAACTCGGGTCGGCCATGTTGGCCGCTTGTAAGGCGAACGCCCTACCCGCTGTGCTATCAAATAATAGCCTAGTTTTTTATACTTGCTTTACTAAATATAGCTTACATATTATAATAAAAAAGAAAATGATCTCCCAAAATAGGGGAAAATAATTACAAAGAAAATAAAAAAGAAAGAAAAGAAACTGACCCATATACAGCCCCTCTCGCGCTGCCTATGGGCACAGCCCTGGAGTCACAGCAGCAGCGCGCCCCCTGGAGGTCACACGCGCCCGTGCAGTTTCGCTGTCTTCCCTCAGGAGGTTTGTGTCTTGGTACACAGGAACTTACCCTCACTGTGTGAATCTTCCACAATAATACACGCCTGTGTCTTCAAATACTGAGTTTCTCAGTTTTGGGTAAACTTGGTTCTTGGAGGTGTCCGTGGAGATGGTGACTCTGGACTTAAGACTTGGGTCATATTCTGTGTTCCCATAAGCATATATAATACCAATCCAACTGAGCCCCTTTCTTGGGACATGGCGGACCAAGATGACACCATAGTCGGTTAGAGAGAATCCAAAGATGGATCAGGTGAGGGACAACGTCTGCGAGGGCGTCACCAGGCTTGGTCCCGACTCCTGCAGCTGTACCTGGGACAGGACACCTGGGGACAGAGATCTACATGGACTCAGAGGCCCCATTCCCACCTTGGAGCCTCTGTCTAGGGGATACTCACATCCGGGAGCTGCTACCAGAATAAGGAGGAACCAGCGCTGATGCACGTTTCTGCTCATGAGGTCCATGATCTCAGACACTGTGTCGGGGGAGAGGGAGCCCGAGTTGGGGTAAGTGTGAACGTGGTTTTAATCCTGGGTCCCGAGTGCAGATTTGCATGCGGTAGCCTCTGTAGAGACAGGAGGCGATCCGAGGAGGCTGATGTGTGGGCTCCCTGGGAGGAGGTGCTGACTGTGGCTCAGAGCACTCAGTCAGGCCTGTCCTTGGGGCCCTGTCAGAGCCAGGCCTCTTCCTCCAGCACAGGAAACATGCTGAGGAGCTCTCAGGAAATAGGAATTGCTGATGGGGAAACAGCAGCTGGGGAGGAGAGTTCCCGTATCTCAGGTCCCTGATGACCAAATCCAGCCTCCCCAGGTCCTCTACCCTATAGACAGGCCTCTGCCCCTTTGTGTCCCTGGGTGTTGGTTCCTATTCTCCCACTTTGGAGGCAAAATTTGAGGTCAAACATTCAGTTTTACTGTTAAATTGAATTCTTTTTGTGAATTCCTTGTTTCCAACCCAGGGTCAATCAATTTTCCCGGTAATTCATATACTTACTTTGGATAAAATACCTTCACCTGGAGCAGATTCTACTAACTGTTCAGGGTTGTTATTAGAACGTCGATTCTCACTAGTTATTGGTTTGCATTGGGTCAAAAAATAGCTTCTGCCCAGGAGACCTTCCTGGTGAAGGGGGCCTGGTAACATCTCCTCACCCTGCTCTGTCCTGTCTATAGGTCAGTGTCCGTAAGACCACCAGAAATCTCAGGATCCCTGTTCTTGTGAAATTTCTGAGGAATACTTTTTTTTTGAATTTTATTTTAATGAATCCAAGGCCAAGGCCATGCTGGGACCACTCTCCACACACTTGGATGAGCCTCATGCATAAAAGAACTGGCAGAGGAACCCAGTTGTGTGGGACCCGGGGCTGAGATCTCCAAGCCTGCACGGTTTGGGACTGGACCTGCCAGTAACTAGACAGTTACACCCACCAACTGCCGTGTAACTCCAACAACGGCCAGGATCCAGAGATTATCACACTCAGCTCCCGGGAGGGAGCATGACATCTTATCATCTCATTCCTACTTTGAACAAACTGGCAGGCTACCAAATGTAACCTGCCCACACGGCAGAGTCTGGCAAACTCCCCGTGGTATACCCAATATGCCAAATACCAGTAACAATGATGGGTCTCATTCTCCTAACCCTGAAAAAGCCTTGAATATGGCACTTAAAAAAAAAATCTCAGGGCTAGGACGAAGAAGACGTTACTGGCACCTGCTCGAGGCAATCGACGAACAACAGGGTAGTGATGATCGTGATTTAATGAATCACCGAGGCATAGATCTCCAAGCCTGCTCAGATTGGGTCTGGGCCTCCTCCACCCAGATTCCCCATCTTCCAGTATGTAGGCATTACACCCACCAACTGCCCAGGCGCCGTGTAATCCCATCAGCGGCCAAGACCCAGAGACTATAAAACCCAGATTCTGGAAGAGAACAGCCCAATCTCCTGCCTCCACACCTGGCTGTCCTAACCAGGGCCCCTTGGAGGAGAGTGGGTTGAGTCTCCCTCCCCACCCCGAGCAGAGCCCCGGCAGCTGAAGACCTCCGGTTCCAGCCACAGCTGTGCTCAATACCACTCTCCACACGTTTGGATGAGCCTCATGCATGAAGGAACTGGCAGAGAAACCCAGGTGTGCGGGACCCGGGGCATAGATCTCCAAGCATACTTATTATCTAATTATTATCTTATTATCTAATTATTACTCTGGAGAACCTGGCAAGCTACCAAAAGTATTCTGCTCACACGGCAGAGTCTGGCAAACTCCCCATGGCGTATTATACCAAAAACCAGTAACAATGATGGGTCTCATTCTCCTGACCCTGAAAGAGCCTTAAATGTGGCACTTTCTAAAATCTCAGGGTTAGGACAAAGGAGACATTACTGGTGCCTGCTCGAGGAAGTCGATGAACAACAGCATGACAGTGATACAGTGAATCGACCATGAGATAGTTATAGACTTACAAATTTTGTGATAACATTTCAGTCATACAGTGTTCAGTTGACCATCCTTACACCAGTGCGATTCTCCACCACCAATGTTCCCAGTATCCCTCCTGCTTCAGACTCTGTCAGTTGCCTAAAAATAACTCATGGAGTTTCCTCAGCACGAGGTCTGGGAGCCTGGTCTTACTGCTCAGACTCACACCTTTTACATTGTACAACCTGAGCACTGCAGGTGTGGCCCAACTCAAACCCCAAATGCAGAGAATGTAGAGAGAGACTGTGTCATATAAGTGTATCCCCTATTTCCATAAAAAACAGAGGGTTGAAACCAATCAAAGGGGCCAGAATATGTACTAAAATTTGACTTTTATAAAAGTCAGCATTAAGGGTCAAAAGTGATCAACAAACCCTGAAAATTCACAAAATTTGACTAAATTAAAGACAGATGCACAAAAAGTCAGGCCATGTGAGGATTGGGGTTGAGTGAGTCTCCCCCTCACATTCACGGTGACTGAAATGTGGTACCCGGGTTCTCCTGAGCTCAGTGAGAGCCCTTGGAGCCAAATAGGAGAGACAGACAAGAAGCCGTACTTGTCTCCCATCACTGCACTGTGGGTCAGGGTTTCTAACCTCCACCAAAGACCCCAAGACTCCTGTCAGATTTATACCCTAAAACTACGTTCCAGTGTGTAACTCGAGCAGACAAGATGATCTCTTGTCTATAGGAAAACAAAACATAGCCCCCATCCTGACAAGACATGAAGGAACAAGATGAGTTTGCAATTATATGAGCAAATTGGAGGAACCAATTTCCTTTACTTCAAGATATATACACTTTCCCGTACCCTGTAGGGAGCCAGTCCCGGTGCTGCAGGAGAAGTGCAGGGGCCAGCCAGGAGTTAGAGACAGCATGGAGATGAGGAGTTGGCACACACGGGTAATTGGGAATCTTGGGGAAAACTATTTGCACAACAGTTCAGAGTACATGGCTGAAGTTCTTTATACCAATTCAGTATTATCACAATCTTCTTAAAGCGGGGTGGAGCACTGAGGCGATTGATCTACTCTCTAGTGTACAAAGCAAAAGACTCTGTAGCTCTGTACCGGGGGTCCTGTCCCAGCGCAGCTGGAGGCCCAGGATCCTGAATCCTCACATCCCTGCCCTCACCTGTTCTGTCTCCCATGCTGCACCCAAACCAGAAGTTTCCAGGGAGGCTGGACCCCAAAGCTCAGGAAGGACCGGAGTGAACGGGAGATGCACGATGATGGAAACAGTTCCTAAAGCCACTTCATCTAAACCCACTGGAAACATTCTTAAATTGGTGAAAACCTGTTTTCAACCACCAACTTTAACTCAGGTTTTGCTCACATTTTTGGCTTTATTTTCTGCATAATTAAATAAAACTTATTTTTTCAATCTTTCTTGACTCATTTATGTGTGTTTCATTCTTACGTTATAGACTATTTAAAAATCCTGGCTCATAATTAATAAGTTAGTAAAAACAATGAAAGAAATGAATTAAAAATGAATAAAGTCCCAAATCATTTATTTTTGTATTTCTCAGTATTAGATACTCTTAGCTTGTGCAGAAACCCTTTTACAATTTTGTTCTTAACAGCACTTGGGCAGGCGGAATGGGATGGCCTCATTTTTGTACATGAGTGTCCCAAGTTAATTTTCCAGTGCCACTGGCATGATACCCTGAGTACTACAGGGAGGACCAGCATATAGAAAGGAAGTAAACACGGAATACTCTCAGGTATGGCCCCCAAACTGCCACGCCGTCAACAGTGTCGCCCGCGTAGCAACATGTTACGGGGGAACCTGGGCAGGCCTCAGGTTCCTGGGAATGGGAGGTTCGCAACCCACGGGTCTATGCCTCCGGCAGCCCCCCTTGTTTGCCTGGGCCTAGCAAGCACCCATGATGCTTCTGGTATGCGGTTCTCTAGCCTCCCAAATGAAGCTTTTAATATTTGCCTGCCAGTCGTACTTTTAGCTTAAGTATCGACTACTGGAGAAAACATAATCACTAACCACAGGAATGTAGGGAAATAAGTTCATGGTTTTAGGACAATAGGAATATAGGAATATAAGACTAGGTTAAGACTTATAAGAAGAGGTGCTGTAGTTGCAGTTTAAATTACTTTATTGTCAGTTACCTTAGCTCATGGAAAAGAGGTTTTAAATAAAGCCAGAGTTCATTTTGAAGCTAGACAAAAGCAGAGCCAGTCAAGATCACTGAAAGTTATCTTTAGAAGAGTGCCAGCCTCAGCTTACAATGCAGTCATTAATGAACAAACAGCAGGCCTACGTGTGGGAGAGAAGGGATGTTGAAAGACCCCTATGCCCTCTTTTGCAAACATCAAACCCCTGCACGTACACTGCAGACATCGGCCCCTGCACGTGCACCCCGTAATTCATTACTGTGACAATGCTAAACACAGTTTGGTAACCTAATGACCTTCCCTGTCTCTTTAATGTACTGACCTGGTTACAAAAATAAAGCAGAACTTGTATTGGGAAAGATAAGGATAAAAGAACTCTGTAAATTGGATTGTGGTTAAACACCGTTGAACATGAAAAGCCTATGTAAAGATTTATGAGCAGATGCCTTGTCTTAATGTAAAGCAGACCCTGTACCGTTTTTGGGAACTTAATGAAGAGACTGATGTAATGTCTGATAAGGACCCCTGGTTCTTTGTTCTGTAACTGTATAAAAAGAGGAACTCTGGGTTCAATAAACTCGCAGCAGCACTCAGCCTCTCTTGTGTTGGTGTCTGTCTGTCCATCGCGCCGAATCTCCTGCTTTCCTGCGGACCTTCTCCCCTGTTTTCCCGTCAGCCTGGTGGTCTTCGACCGAGCCAGTCTGCGGCACCAAACCAAAGAAAATATCTATTGTCTGTATTTGGATAATAGCAGGTTTTCATTTTGATTAGATACTCATCATTTTAATCCCAGTTTAGCCTTGTGGTATTTTGGATGATTGTGTGACTTCTAGTAAAACATGCTTTCAATCTTTGCCTTTACTACTGACATTGAACATATAAAACTGTTTCAGTTCTCTAAGTGAAGAGGACTGAATAATGCATTTGTGATGTTGAAGAGGTGTCTTTGGAAGGTCACCAATACAGGAATGCTGCCCAGTGGGGTAACCACGTGACCAGAGGGATGAATGTAGATTCTAAACTCCAAGCTTTCTCTGTCTTGGGAGAGAAGACTTGAAATTGAGGTTGATCCAAAATGAGAAGTTCATGACGAGTCATATCTGCTATGGTCTCCATATGGAGACTCAGTGTAAGGAGGTTACCTAGGCTCTGGAGTGTGGCATATCTGGGGGTTCTGGGAGAATGGGGGCCTCAGGGAGAGCATCAATGCTCTGGGTCCTGCCTCTTGTCTCACTGTGAAGGGGTCAGCACTTCCCGTGTCACAGCGCCTGGTCTCTCCTCTACAAGGGCTGAGGGGTGGAGAGGGAATGTGAAAACCTGAATGCCCATTTGTGAGTGGGTGAGGCACGGGAGTTCGGCCAATCCCAGAGAGCAGGACTCTCAGGTGTAGGGTGGCCAGGTAGAGGCTAACTGGTGCAGGTCAGAGGGTAGAGGTCAGTGGGCACAGAGTGTGTGCATGAGAGCAGAAGGAAGGAACGAGCACACAGCTGAGTGGACACCACAGTTTCTATTTCCGATGAAGCGACACTTACCATAAGACCATGATAATACCTACAGGGTCATTTTAATTTCTACAAGAGAATAATGTGCCACTCAGGCCCCAGGGACTTCATGGTTCCACCAGTGAAAACTTACAACATGAGAAAGAGTGAGACAAACTCCTACCCGCCCACAGTGGGGATGGAGGAATCACAGCCACAACCCACAGGACAAGGTGCCCATGGGGGTCATGTGAGACTGAGGGAAAGGTCAGGCTTGATCCCCACAGAAACATGATTCATCTGGTCATGAGCAACGTTTCCTCAGGAGAGAGTCCTCAGAGATTCCTGGGGGTCTATGGCCCTGAAGTTCACCCTGCTTCCTCTTGTAGGTGGTTTGTGTCTGGGCCCCCATGGCCTTCTTCTCACTGTGCATCTCTCACAGTAGTACAGAACTGTGTCCTCCTCCCTCAGGTTGCTCATTTGCAGAGAGAGTGTGTTCTTGCTGTTGTCTCTAGAGATGGTGAATCGGCCCTTCACAGAGACCACATAGTATGTACTACCACCATACTATTGTATAAGACCCACTTTAGGCCCTTTCCTGGAACCTGGCAGACTTAGTACATTTAATAGCTGCCAGCATTGAATCCAGAGGCTGCACAGGAGAGTCTCAGGGCCCTCCCCGGGCTGCATCAAGTGTTCCCCAGACTCTACCAGCTGTTCCTCACACTGGACCCCTGAGAAAAGAAAGACATCCTAGTATGGAAACTCTCCTCACACAGAGGATCTTCCACCCCCATCTCTACCATGCTCCATGTCTCTGTTGCCATTGAGTTACCTCCTAAGAAATCCACCAAGAGAAGCCAGCTCAGTCCACACACCGTGTTGCTTCTGGTGAGTAAGGATGGAGCCCCTGAGAACCCCTGAACTGACTCCTCTCCCGGAGCTGGACTGGGATATTTTTATCACTGTGGAGAGATATTTGCATGTACTCCTCTATAAAAAGTCATCTTTGAACTGGTAGAGAGAAGGGAGGACTCCAGAGCAGGTTAGGGGTTCTGTGGTGCCAGCAACCAGGATAATCACTTAATCACTTAATCCCCGTTATTCATCGATTTATTCGAGCGGGTGCCAGTAACGTCTCCATTCATCCCGGTTGCGTGCTAGCGTAGCCCAATGGTATCTGTTAGTTTTAGGAACATGTAGAGCCTCAAAGCGATCATTTAGGGTCTTGACGAAGAAGTCTGACCATCTTATAGGTGGGCGTCCACGTGATCTTTTGATGTCTAGTGGAATCCAATCAGTAATGGCTCTAGTCCAGCGGTTGTCTGTAAACCTCATTACGTGTCCAGCCCATCTGATTTTTGATGTCTTGGCAAATGAGACAGCGTCCCTGATTCTTGAGCGTTGACGAAGATCAGAACTCCGGATTCTATCTCTCATTTGAGTGAATCGTGATATTCCAAGCATAGTTCTTTCGATTCCTCTTTGAGAGACCCGAATAGTGTTCTCATCCTGTTTTCGTAGGGTCCAGGTCTCTGAGGCATATGTTAATGCAGGAAGAATAGTGGAATCAAAGAGATGTGCTCGTAGCTGGAGGCTCTTTGTCCTTTTAGTTATTTCTTCAATGCTCTTGAAGGCATTCCAAGCCGCTCTCTTCCTCCTGTGCAACTCAGGTGCCAGGTCATTCATCATGTTGATTTCTCGACCTAGGTATATATAACTGTTGCATTCGGAGATGGTGGTTCCGTTGAGAGCGAATGGAGCGTCAGGAACAAGGCTGTTTCTCATAAACATTGTCTTCGCAAGATTCAACTGTAGTCCGACCTTTCCACATTCACGGTCAAAGTCGTTCAGCATTTGTGCCGCTTGGTTGATGTTTGGTGTTATTAGAACGATGTCATCAGCAAAGCAGAGGTGGTGTAGTTGCCGACCATCTATCTTCACTCCCATGTTTTCCCATTCCAGCCGTCGCATGATGTTCTCAAGGGTGGCACTGAAGAGTTTTGGTGAAATGGTATCACCCTGCCGAACCCCTCTCTTGATATGGATGATTACTTCTTTGTAGAATGGTGAGATCTTGGTAGTGAATCGCAATAGAGCTCACGAAGGATCCTGATGTATTGAGTTGTACGCCCTGATTGGCTAGGGCATCTATGACCGCTTCCGTCTCAACAGAATCAAAGGCCTTCTTTAAATCAATGAACGTTAGACAGAGTGGCATCTTGAACTCCCGAGATACCTCAATGAGCTTGGTTACTGTGTGGATATGGTCGATGGTACTGAATCCTTTTCGGAATCCAGCTTGTTCACATGGTTGTCCTTCATCTAGTGTTCTGCTAATCCTATTCAGGATGACTCGAGTGAATAGTTTGTAGATGACAGACAATAGGCAGATTGGGTGATAGTTGCCAATGTCGTGGATGTCTCCTTTCTTGTATAGTAGTACAGTCTTGCTGGTTTTCCATTGGGATGGAACCTTGCATTCAGACAGGTAGCGTGTGAAGAGTCGAGCCAATGTATTGATGAGTACTGATGGTAAGTTCTTCAGGTGTTCAGGTCTGATCTTGTCTGGGCCAGGTGCTCTTTGTTTCTTTACAGACGAGATGGCATGTTGGATTTCGGAAGGGAGAACATTGGGAACGACATATCCATCATGTGGTATGTGGTATGTGGGCAAGTGGATGTGGCTATTAAAGAGATCTGAGTAGAAGTCATGAATAATCTTCTCCATTGCCCTTCTGGAAGATGTGATAGATCCATCATGATGTCGGAGGGCAGTCATCTTGGTTTTGTAGTTGGTGAAGGACAGGCGGGCATTACGAATGTTTTTTCCAGCTTCTGCTGCATCTACCAGTACTGCTGCTCTCCTGTTTTTGAGGTCATCCTTGATGGCTTCTCTGCACTGTTTTGCCAGTTCGGACGTTTGCTTGTGGTTGCCTGAGGCACGTGCCAAGCCACGTTGGCGAATAAGTTCAAGAGTGTTCGAAGAAAGATGGTTTTTTTGTGGTTATCTCTCTCTTGGCATTCCTTGCACAATCATGGAGGTGCTGAATCATTCGATCGTATTCCTCATCAATGTTGTCAATGACGGCATCTTCCCATGTTGCCGCAACAGAGCCAAAGAGTTCCCAGTTGGTGGTTGTTCTGGGAGTCCTCTTCTTAAACCTTGCATTCTTTTCTCCTCGTTCTGTGAGGTAGAATTTTGCACGAAGAAGACGGTGGTCTGATCCCGTTTGGAATTTTGGGACAACAGCAACATCGGTTAGGCAAAACCGCCGATTGAATATGATGTGGTCTATTTCATTGTGGAACCGTCCATCGGGAGACTCCCATGTCCAACGTTTAGATTCAGCCTTTTGGAATTGTGAGTTACCATGGAAGGTTTTGGTTGACATGATGAACTCAGACAGTCTGTCACCCTGTTCGTTCCATTCCAGGCCATGGGTTCCAATGTGGAGTTCATCGACTGATCTTCTTGGTCCTATCTTGGCATTAAAATCACCGACAATGATCTTGTAGAAGGTGTGATCTTCTTTATGGAATTTCTCCAGCTCCATGTAGAATTTCTCAGTTTCTCTTTCACCATAACTGGATGTTGGTGCATAGACAACAATGATAGAAACTGCCGGTAGTGAGCCACATTTATTCAAGTGTAATCGTCCGATTCGGGTTGTTAGGCATTCAAATGAATCAATGCTCGTGACTAAGTTTGTGTTGACAAGGATACCGACACCACCGACGCCTCTTTTATCACATGTTCCAAGGAACAGTTCTTTTCCAGTGTCGAAAACAGCATGATGGAATTGATGTCTTCTCGTTTCGGTCAGACCAATGATGTTGTACTTGATCTTTCGTGCTTGTACCATAAGGTCTTCAATGGATGCAGCAGATGCCAGGGTACGAGCATTAAAAGTACAGACAATCATTTTTGTTTTTCTGCGTTTTGGTAGCCTATGTCTGCCTTGGTGTTTTATCAGCCTCTCCTTCCATATTCTTCTCGACTCTGCATATTCAGGATTAGGGAAATGAGATCCATTTATTACTGGATTTGGCATATCAATTTGGTCTATTTGGCATAGAACACGGATAGCTTGCCAGGCTCTGCCGTGCGGGTTGGATATTTAAGGATATTTAAGGTACCCTGAAAATTTAGAGAAAAGTAAATGAATAGTCGCGCAGCCGCAGGCCGCGCGCTCCCGGAAGCTTGTTGTGATAATCTCTGGATCCTGGCCTTTGTTGGGGTTACACGGCAGTTGGAGGGTGTAACTGTCTAGTTACTGACAGGTCCAGTCCCAAACCGTGCAGGCTTGGAGATCTCAGCCCCGGGTCCCACACACCTGGGTTCCTCTGCCAGTTTTGTTATGTCTGAGGCTTATCCAAGTGTGTGGAGAGTGGCCCCAGTAAGGCCTTGGTTGGGGCCTGCAGGTCTTCAGCTGTTGGGCCCTGGCGAGGATAGTCAGACACAGGGTAGGAGACTCTGCCTTGTGCTCTCCCGGGAGCTTGTTGTGATAATCTCTGGATCCTGGCCTTTGTTGGGGTTACACGGCAGTTGGAGGGTGTAACTGTCTAGCTACTGACAGGTCCAGTCCCAAACCGTGCAGGCTTGGAGATCTCAGCCCCGGGTCCCACACACCTGGGTTCCTCTGCCAGTTTTGTTATGTCTGAGGCTTATCCAAGTGTGTGGAGAGTGGCCCCAGTAAGGCCTTGGTTGGGGCCTGCAGGTCTTCAGCTGTTGGGCCCTGGCGAGGATAGTCAGACACAGGGTAGGAGACTCTGTCTTGTGCTCTCCCGGGAGCTTGTGATAATATTTAGAAAAAATATGCATTTTTCCAGTATGCATTATTACATGGCAACCAATTAATTGATGTTCTTTAATATTTATTTTATGTAAATCCTGCAATATGTACAGTATTACTTCTATTTCATAATATAATAGGACACAAAAAAGCTTAAATGGTTTGTGCAATATACTCAAAATACATTTTAAGAGTTGTTCCCACCACCTAGACAAAAGAAATCCTCTGAGTCTCTCACAGTTATCAATGTTTTGGGAACCAAGTGTTAATATAGAATCAGGAGAAAGGCAGCATGGCCTGGTAACAGGCCCTGATAACTGTAATCTCATTGAGGCAGGCTCCTGTGTCTGCTCATCTCTGCTCTTTCTCCCAGAGAAACATCTCAGTAGTTAAAGGTATTTATTTCCATGTCCTAAGGCCCTCGAATGTGTAAGAGCTTAACTCAGACATACCAAGTTAGAAAAATCACCTAAGAATGTCGTCTCCTGACGATTTCTGATTCTAAGCAGTAACTCTCAATGTGATGGGCATTTGGAGCTCTCAGTCCTCTAGGGAGTTAGTCCCCTGAGCAACACCTTTTCTCTCTTCAGTCTGTCTGTCTGTTTATACTCACAGCATCCCACAGTTGACCCCTGTTCACCAGGATCGTCCCTGTAACTAGAGATGCAGAGGCAGTAGAGGGGGAAGTTTCCTCCCCTGCATGTGGTTATTCAGTTTGATTTCCTTCCCTTCAGATGGTTTCCCATGGCCCCACTAAGAGTGATCTCTGAGCACAGAGTCAGAAGTATACCAAGAAAGTCAGAAATAACACAACTAAATCAGCAGGAACTGATAGTACAATGGCAGGGCACTTGCCTTGCATATGGCTGACCCAAGTTTGATCCCCTATATTCCATGAGGTCTCTGATCACCTTTAACAGTAATTCTCGAATACAGAACCAGGATGAACCTCTGGGGATCACCGGGTCTAGCCCCAAAACTAAAACCAAATGAACAATAAACCCAAACCAGAAAAGTAAATAAAATATGGGCTAGATAACTGTCAAGAACTTTTTCCTTGTAATGAGAACAAGATGTCTTTATTGTGTGAGTACCTGGAGTATGTTAGAGACCGTGGTGCATGACAGTGCATGTACTGTGACTTCACATTAATTTTGGGTCTGTCTCTCTTCTTGCCATGTAAGCATTTGATTAGCAATAAAATTCACAACCGCCCATGACCTAAACAGAATACTGATTATAGATCATTAATGTTTTATGAGCACTCACATATATGGACACCCGTGCAGTGATCATCACACCCAAAACAGTGGATGAGCCTCTTACACCAGTGTTTCCCTTTAGCCCATGGTATTCCTTCCCCTATGTCTCAACCCTCCCTCATGCTCTCTGCAGTGCTTCCTGTTTGTGTAAGTGTGTGTAGGGTGTGATGACAGAGACTCACTCTCAATAGCCTTCCATTCTGGGGATATATTATGGGTTTTTACTTATGACTAAAGATGTCTTGGGTTACTCTAAGTCCTGGACCTTTAGAACAGGTCAAATGAGGTTTCTAAAAGGAGGGAGAAAAATGAGGAAAAGTTGTTCTACATCTTACATGAATATCAAAGAGAAAGCTATACAAAGAACAACAAACAGGAAAGTACTGATTAATACTCACCCTGCAAGGCATTGGAGTGCTGGGGGCCTGGTGGGGAGAGTGTGGGGGACAGGGAGGACAGATCACAGGGAGGGGGTTGGGAGTGTGAGGGTGTCACTGAGAATGGAACTGCTCTGGGAGTGATGGGGAGGGGTCCCAGCAAAGACGCTAGAACTAGGCATGAATGGTTAGTGGTGGGGGCTGAGTGTCTCTGTGTTGTGACAGAATATTGGCCCATGTGGGTTTCTAGCACATGTTGACCCTCTTCCCCTGGTGGGGCTGAGACCTTTTCCAGGTGGCTCCCGAGTGCCCTCTGGTGGTCAAAGTCGCCCCTGCAACTGCTCCAGTGTCCCCAGCAGGAGTTGGTGTCTGGGCTCCCCTGACTGACCCACAATCTCCTGCACAGTCACACCTCCAGGTTCAATCTGCTCTGTCCTGTATATAGCTCAGCACCCAGAAGATGACCGTCATCCTCAGGACCCTGTTATTGGGGATCATTATTGAGGAATGGCTGTTCCTCGCCAGGGCTCCGGCAGCCGAAGACCTCCAGGACCAGCCACCACCATGCTGAGACCACTCTCCGCACACCTGAAGGTACTGGCAGAGGGACAAATCCACACGGATTCCGGGGCCGAGATCTCCCAGCCTACTCGGATCTCCCAGCCTACTCCCAGCATCCTCCATCCAGATCCTCCAAATTCCAGTAGGCGGGGGTCACACCCACCACCTGGCCCCCTGGCGCCGTGTAATCCCATCAATGGCCAAGACTCAGAGACTATAAAATCCAGCTCCCGGAACTGCGCGGCCGCAAATGCGGCCGCGCGACATCTTATCAAGACATCTTTTATGACATCTTATTATCTCATTCCTCCTACTTTGGACAAACTTGCAGGCTATTTAATGTAGCCCGCCCACAGGGCAGAGTCTGGCAAACTCCCCATGGCATACCAAATATGCCAAATACCAGTAACAATGATGGGTCTCATTCTCCTAAAGAGCCTTGAATAATCTCAAGGTTAGGATGAAAGAGACGTTACTGGGGCCTGCTTGAGGCAATCGACGAATAACAGGATGATGAAATGAAATGAAAATTGAGGAATTCCAGCCCCATCAGTTGCCTGAAAATAGCTCGTTTAGAGTCCTTAGCACACAAACTATTGGGCCTGGAACCTGGTCTTAGTGCTCAGACTCACACATTTTATACGGGTACTAGTGTGCTAGCCCTGATTAATTCCAGGCGTGGCCCTTCACCCCCTCCCAAATGCTTGGAACCTAGACACAGACTGTGTCATATACATAAACCCCCTAATTCCATGGAGAACCAGAGGATTGAGTTCGATCTACGGGGACAGAAAATATGCTCTGAAATTTGTTGTTGAAAAAGGCAGCATTAAGAATCAAAAATGACCTACATACTCAGCATGTTCTACAAAATTCTGCTAAGATAGACACAGAGACACACAAACACCAACTCAGTCAACGTGAGGATTGAGATGGATGATGTCACACCTCTGGTACCAAGTGACTATAGGATTCACACACACTCTCGTATATAAGCACGTGACTCACTGTGTCTGTACCCAGGTGTCCTGTCCCAGAGCTACTGCAGGTCCAGGACAGTGAATCCCCACAGACCCGACCCACATGTGCTATCTCTGTACTCTTCAAAGTCAGCAGTTTCCAGGGAGCTGGGCTCCCAGTCCTCAGCAAAGATGCTGGAGTGCCTGGGGAATGTTGGGAATATTTCCTAAAGCTGCTGCACCAAGACCAACAGGATACTTCCTTAAACTTAGGAAAGCTTGTTTTCAATAACCAAGGAACTGTAGATTAACAAGTTTTGTTTAATTTTCATCGTATTATATTAGGCATATTTTATTTCCTTAACCTTCTTGACTCATGTTGTTTGTGTTTTACTCCTTCAGATGTAGAATACATAAAACATTCTAGTTGTATAATTAGTAATGTATTAGAAACAGCAAAAGACATAAATTATAAAGGAAAAAAACCAGGAACAATCATTTTTATTTTATCATTGTTAGAAAAGTCTCATGTAACAGAAACTTTAAAATTTTGTTTTTCACAGAAACTTGGACAGAATAAAATGAATTGGAGCGTTTTTGCACACGTTAGTTTTCCCTTACCACTAGCATGACACCTGAGCACTACAGGGGAGACCAGGACACAGACAGGAAGTAAACACAGAATACTTCCAGGTATGACCCCAAAATTAAATAAAAAACAGATTACCCATATTTGGATAGTACAGTTTTTCATAAAGGCCCTCCCGTTGATCATCGATTTGCTCGAGCGGACCCAGTAAGGTCTCCATTGGAGACTTTGTTGTTACTGTGTCTGGCATATCGAATACGTCACGGGGAGCTTGCCAGGCTCTGCCGTGCAGGCAAAATACTCTCGGTAGCTTGCCGGGCTCTCCGAGAGGGGCGGAGGAATTGAACTCGGGTCGGCCATGTTGGCTGTGTGCAAGGCAAACGCCCTACCGCTCTGCTATCGCTCCAGCCCATAATGATTACATAATCATTATGTAATCATTATGTATCCATTAGTTTTATTCTAAACTAGCCATTTGCAATCATGACTGATAGTGTTGTTTCTAATCAGAAATATACCTTCAACATTACTCTTTATTATTGATATTGAACCTTTAAAACTCAGTTCACTAAGTGAAGAATTAATGGTGCACTTGTGATTTTAAAGAAGTGACTTTGTAAGTTTACCAGAAAAAGAATATTGCTTCGGGGGTTCAGCATGTGAGAGGAGAGAGGAAAGTAGATTATAATCCCAAATTTCTCTGTCTCGGGAGGACAGACCGCAAACTGAGGTTGATGCACAATGAGAAATTCAGTAAAAGTCACATCTGCAATGGTCTCCATATGGGGCCTCAGCATAAGGAAGGTCCCTGGGCTCTGAGGTGTGGTATATCGGGGGTACCAGGAGAGTGGGGGCTCAGGGAGAACAACAATGTTCTGGGTCCTGCCTCTTGTCTCACTGTGAAGGGGTCAGCAAAGTTCATGTCACAGGACCTGGTCTCTCCTCTACAAGAGGTGAGGGGCAGAGAGGGAATGGGGAAATATGAATGTGCATTTAGTGAGTGGGTGAGGGATGGGAGGTCAGCCCATCCCAGAGAGCAGGACTTTCAGGTGTGGGTGACAAAGTAGAGATTAACTGGGTGCAGGTAAGAGGGCACAGAGTGTGTGTGTGTGTGAGAGCAGAAGGAAGTTGCCAGAACACAGCTGAGTGGACTCCAGGATTTCACTTCCTGATAAAGTAACCCTTACCATGAGACCACGATAATCTCTGTAGGGTCAGAGGTTAATTTTGACAAGAGAATCATATGCCCCGCAAGCCCCAGAAAAGTCATGGTTCCACTAGTGAAAACTTAGATGAGAAAGAGTGAGGCAAACTCCTTCCCACCCACAGAGGGGATAGAGAACTCAGAGCCAAAACCCACAGAACAAGGTGCCCTTGGAGTCATCTGAGAGCTGAGTGGCAGGTTAGGCCCGATCTCCTCAGAAACATGATTCATCTGGTCATGAGCAACGTTTCCTCAAGGAAGAGTCCTCAGAGCCTCCTGGGGGCTTTCACCCCTGAAGCTCACCCTGATTCCTCCTGCAGGTGGTTTGTGTCTGGGCCCACAGGGCCTTCCTCTCACTGTAACTCTCGCACAGTAGTACAGGGCCGTGTCGTCCTTCCTCAGGGGGCTCATTTGCAGAGAGAGTGTGTTCTTGTTGTTGTCTCTGGAGATGGTGAATCGGCCCTTCACAGAGTCGGCATAGTATGTACTACCACCAGCACTAATGTATGAGACCCACTCTAGGCCCTTCCCTGGAGCCTGGCAGACCCAGCTCATATAAGAGCTGCCAACATTGAATCCAGAGGCTGCACAGGAGACTGTCAGGGACTCTCCGGGCTGCACCAAGTCTCCCCCAGACTCTACCAGCTGCACCTCACACTGGACCCCTGCAAACACAAAGACATCCTGTCAGAAAACTCTCCTCACACAGAGGATCTGCCTCTCCCATCTCTACCATGCTCCGTGTCTTTGTCACCTGTGAGTTACCTCCTTACACAGCCACCAGGAGAAGCCAGCTCAGTCCACACACCATGTTGGTTCTGTGTGAATCAGGATGGAGCCCCTGGGAACCCCTGAACTGATTCCTCTCCTGGAACTGAGGCTGGCTTGGCCTGTTTTCATCATAGCATGGAAAGGACAATTTGCATATTCTCCTCCTACATAAGTTCTATTTGAACCTAAAGAGTAAGAGAAGGACTCCAGAGTAAGTGTCAGGCTCCGGGGGTGACTTGTGACCTGGAAAAGATTCTGTCATGCAATTATTATATGACAACAAATTTAATTTGAGATATTTTGTCCTTATTTTTGATGACTATCATGTAATATCTATAGTCATACTTCTGTTTTATGCACCATTTGTAACTTAAAAACTTAAATACTTTATACCATAATCTCATAACACATTGTAATAGTTGGTCCCATTATTGAGACAAAAGTAATACACTGAATGACACCAAGTTATGAATGAGTTGGGAACCCAGAATTGAAACAAAATAAGTAGTAAGGCAGAAAGGCCAGACAGCATAGCCCTGATATCTGGGAAACCTGAGGCAGGATCCTGTGTCTGCTCTGTCTCTGCTGTTTCTCCCAGAGGAAACATCTCTGAAGTTAAAGATGTTTGTACTGATATCAAAGGCCCTCGGATGTGTAAAAGCTTACCTCAGATAGACTAAGTCAGGCATCTGATCTAAGAATGTCGTTCTTCTGATGATTCCTGGTTCTAAGTGAAAACTCTCACTGGGCATTAGGAGCTAAGAATGTCGTTCTTCTGATGATTCCTAGTTCTAAGTGAAAACTCTCACTGGGGCATTAGGAGCTCTCGGTCCACAAGCTTGTTTGTCCCTTGACTCCCCACTCCTTGTCTCTTAAGTCTCTCTTTAAAATACTCACAGCATCCCTGGTTTGTCCCTGTTCATCAGGATTGGTCCCCAGTAACAAGAGATGTAGAGGCAGCAGAGGTGTTAGCTTCTTCCCTTGCATTGGGTGATCAAGGTTCATTCCTTGCACTTCGTATGTTTTCCCATGCCCCACCAGGCTTGATTCCTGAATACAAAGCCAGCAGTATAACCGGAGTGGCACAACAACGAATCCAAACCAACAGAGATTGAAGGATAGCACAGTGGTGGGGCACTTGCCTTGCACATGGCTGACCCAGATTTGAACTCTAGTATGCCATATGCTTCTCCCAGGAATTTCTAGAGTAATTGCTGAGTGCTGAGTCAGGAGTAATCCCAGAGAAATGCCAGATATATCCTCAAAACCAAACAAAAACAAATAATACCCAACGAAATATCGCTAGTGTCTGTCAAGAACTTCGTCCCTGTAATGAGTACAAATTGTATTCATTCTGAATTTTGCCTTTACCTGGAGGATGTTGGAGACTAGTGTGCATGGAGGTGCATGGGGTGTGACTCTTCACATCAGCCTGACCCCACGTCTCCTTCTTACCATGTCAATATTTGATTAGCAGTAGAAACCACAGGAGGCGATGCCCTGCACAGAATACTGATTATAGATCATTAATGTTTCATGAGCACTGGCATATATGGATACTTGTGCAGTGACCATCATACCCCAAACAGTGGATGAACCCCTCACCCAGTGTTTCCCCTTGGCCCATGGTATTCCTTCCGCTATGCCTCACCCCTCCCTCATGCTCTCTGC